>NW_019154125.1:14419448-14569016 GCF_002288905.1 Enhydra lutris kenyoni
CCTCTCTCTCTCTGACAAATAAAAAAAAAAAAAAAAAAAAAGAATTGAGGTAAAGGAAAGGGAAAGGACAGAAAATGAACAAAATATCTCATCAGAAATAAGCTTAAATACTTAATAAAAATGATGAATGTACAAATTTAAATAGCCTTTTGAAAGACATTATAGATTGAATTAAAAAATTCAGCTGTGTGCTAAATATGTTTATTTAAAACATGATATGGGGAGGTGAAAGCCAGATGGGTAAACATATAATAGCATAGTTGTCTAAACAAAATAAAGGTGCTATATCCAGATTAATATCAACCAAACTAAATTTGAAAAAAAGTATAATTGCATATCATTAAATCATAAGTGATCAGCAACAATTCACCTGGAGATAAGAGTCACAAATCTCTCTATACTTAACAAAAAAGCTGTTTAAAAATAAAACAAAATTAAGAGGATTACCAGGATTAATTGGCAGAAAGTCAGTTATAGGGAGAAATGACAGTACTCTTCTCTTAGAAAGAATAAGAACAAAAATGAACAAGAACAATGTAGGAAGGCTGGTTTTGTATGTAACACATATATCCACACATAAAAATCTAAGTTATGCTATGGTTTCAAGTAACTATGGAATGTTTATCAAAACTGATCACATATAAAGAAATAAAAATCTCAACTCATAGTAAAGAACCAACTTCATAAAGACCCCTTTCTTTAAACATAATTTAATAAAATTAGAAATCAACCATTTGTTGATGTTTGGAAATTCTTTAGTCTTCTCAGGAGGAGAGTAATCACACTACCTAGAAATAACTATCAAAATAAATTTTTAATGAGTGATTTAATTCAAAGAGGAGGGAAAGCATTCCAACTGGAGAAAGAATGAGTAAAGGCACAGGATGGAAATCAATTATGATTGAATTCTGGAAAGAGGGTAGATCATATTTGTTGGAATAAAGGTTTTACCTATGAATGTAGGAGGAAAAGATTGCAAACAACTGGACGGCTAATGACTTTGGCTTTTAATTTATAATCAGTAGATGGTGAGCAAGGTAATCATACCACCAAAGAAGTTTCTATACCAGCCATGCTTTTCTTAATGTTGAGGCTCTAGACCGTGGGAATTTTGGCCATTTCAAAAAAATTGAAACTGTGACAAATATTAGTACAATATTTATAGTGGATTACAAGCAAGACTTATAATTATCTTCTACTTATAATTTTTCACTACATGCCTTCTTATGTGGTAGATATTTTAAATTTATGGGCATAGATGTTAGTTTATTCATTTTTATATTTCTGGTGCCTAGACATAGGGTCTAATTCTTAGAAAGCACTTAAATGTTTGTTGCAGTGAATTGTCTTTAATAAATCAAATGTGTTTGTTGGCAAATTTTCAAGGGGAAAAAAGCTAAGTAAATTCTAGTTAAGCAAACCTTTGTGTTTTTACATATGATTACTACATATTTTGCATCAAATTGACAATGTGGTACATATATTGAATCATAAAGACTTGCTCTGAATTTTTGAAGAAACATCATGACTCATGCACAAACAACTTTTAACAGCATAGTGATGAAGATAAGAAGAAAGGGGAGAATAACCAGGAAAAGAATGGTGCATTTTAAATTTATGGGTGTGATTTGCTGCTATTGGTTTTAAATCATTTTAAAGAATAAAAACTGGTGAATTCTATTGCATTGTCTAGCCAGAAGATAGATATCATGTACACATTTAGTAACTTTTGATATTTTAGGAGTCACTTTTAGGACAATTTTTTTCTGCATCTGCTTTATTTCTCAGTGTGTAATGTTTGTATACAACTATTTTTCTCTTCCTCTTCCTGTTCTCCCTCCTTTTTCTTTTGTCTGAATTCTCCATCCATATGGAGATTGAGACAAATGCCATGTTGTTACTAGTCTGTCTTTTTATAAGACTCTACTTCCATGAAGGAAGGCGCTATGTCTGTCTTATTATTTCAAGGAATTGGGAAGAGTTAAATTATAGTTTATTATAAGAGGATATAACTGAGGAACAGCCAGATGGAAGAGATACATAGGGCAAGGTATGTGGGAAGAGGTACAGTTTCTGGGCTTTCTGAGTGTGACACTGCCTAAATCTCTACGTGTTTACCAGCTCAGAAGCTCCTAGAACAAACTTTAAGGAAATTAAATCATCTTTGGAAAAGGCGCAATTCCATTATTGCTGGCGTGCTACTTTGCAAGTAGGCCTAATTGGGTTCAAGGTTAGATGATTTTAGAATTGTGTTTAAAATAATTAGTTTAATACTAAATAAGACTTTTGAATTTGTGCACTTTAAAAAAATATGTTTTCTGATGTTCACTGCATGTTACTGGCACTGAGTAGTTGTGGCAGTCTATACTTACAGCATCTAGCTTCCTATGCTCTGCATTGCTGGCCTTTCAAAGGCAATGTTGTATTTCCTAAAACTAATCTCTTCAAAAATAGTAACTTGAAGTTCTCATTGACTAACTGGTAGTTCTTAAAATTAGGCTTTTCAGTGGGTGAAAAGGAACAGATTTCATCTATCTGTCCTGCCTTCTTTTCTGCTCCATTCCGAAAGAATGGATGTGAAATATGGCCATTATGTTCCTCTTTATCCTTTGTGATGTAAATTGCTGAATAAGTATGGTTTCTCCATCTCTTTAATTTAACCTGCTTTAGTTTTCACATATATGAAAATAAGATGAGTTATTCTTTGTCAGTGTTGGCGCATTTTAAATTAATAGACAAATGTTTACTTGGAAGCCATTGGCTTTTAAAACAAATTAAAAAAGAAAGAAATGAAATCCTCTCAATGGACTTTTTCCTCTCTTAAGAGTGTTATTGATGGGAGACAATATGTTAAGTGTTTAACAAATGCCTATTGAGTGATGAATGTGTGTTAGGGGGAACTTTATTATGTTTAATATTGTTATAGTCCTAAGAATACTCATGTGAACTCTATATTCCTCCTCACACATGATTATTCAATATTTCTAAAGGGGGAAAAATACCCTGGTGAGACAAAAAAAAAAAATTCTGTTGAAACTTCTGACATATGTTTATGTGTTAGTAGCTTTGCATTTACTTCTAAAGATAACCCAAAAAACACATTACTGATGCCTGAACTTTTCTTTCACAGTAGTGAAGACTACTGTGCTCAATGGGTATTCCACTTCTATTGATAAAAAATATTTTTCTAGTATCTCCAGAATGGTCCAGTTCAGTTACGAGGGCCTAACCTCCAACAACTGGGTAAATGGATGTGCTTATTTAATGCCATGTCGTGTAATTATCATCAGCTTTGAGCTATGTTGCCTTGAATATGAATATTTTTCTACTCTTCAACAAAATATAAGTGCATATGAAATGACATGCAGAAAAGAGGTACAAAGCTTACATATCACCATCTGATGATTCCACTTTTTTTTTTTAAGATTTTATTTATTTATTTGACAGATCACAAGCAGGCAGAGAGGCAGGCAGAGAGAGAGAGAGGGGGAAGCAGGCTCCTTGCTGTGCAGAGAGCCCAATGCGGGGCTTGATCCCAGGACCCTGAGATCATGACCTGAGCTGAAGGCAGAGGCTTAACCCACTGAGCCACCCAGGTGCCCCAATTCCACTTTTTAAAAAATAGGAATTCAGAGGTATAACAATATGCTGAAGTATCTTTCATATTAGAGAGATGGTTTCAGTGTTTAAATTCATGCTGCCTTCAAAAGTAGGACATTTAAACCTCCTTCCTTTCTATCATGTCTTGACTTGAAACCTGTGTTTAGTATACAATCTCAGAAATAGGAAGGGACAATTAGGATTTAAATTAAAATGATCTGAATTATTATAAAAAGTCAACATGTTGATATACATGAAACATATTTATAAGGTCCTATATTTTCAGTCTTGGTTAGGTGTTTTCAATATGATTGGAGTTAAATAATATGTATATGAAATGTGTATTTCTAGCCACTCGTTGGATTTGGAAGATGATTCTCGATTTAACTTGTTTGATGATGGGACACTCATGATCCGAAACACTCGTGAGTCAGACCAAGGTGAATATCAGTGTATGGCCAGAAACTCAGCTGGGGAGGTCAAGACACAGAATGCCATGCTCAGATACTCCAGTCCTCCAGGTACAACTTTTTTCCCCCATAACTGAACTTAATGTAAATGCAACAGTTCTCCATCAGTTATTTGCACTAGAAAATGACTGTATCTTGCTTCTTTAAGGAATGGAATGCTTTAAAGTGAAACAGTTGTCATTGTCTATCACATTCTAATCTTTTACAGAAACTTGAGTTTTTTTTTCCTCTTGAACTTTATTTAATTTCTTGCCTTAGTTCTGTTATTTTCTAGTCACACTACGTGCTGTCCTAAGGCTGCCATTGTCCTTTTGATTATCCATCCAGCTTCCCCAGAAGATGACCCAGCATCCTCCAAGGGAATCAGTGGTAGCTAGGCAAGACTATCATCCTTTCTAACAAATCATTGAATTATTCATTCATAATTAATTCACTCAACAAATATTTATTGAATGCCCACTGAGCTAGATGTTGAAGATTATATAGTTAACAACCTATGCTCCTGTAACTTTCCAGGAGCTTTGCTTTGCCATTAGTGGCTTATATAAACCAGGCACAGAGCTGTGAAAATTTTATTTTTATTTTATTTTCAGTAGTATCATCATCAGGAAGCTGATGGAAATAGACACTATGTCTCACCTTCCCAGTCTATAGTCTATTAGGTGATACCCATAATTCAACAAAATAATAAATTTTATGATGGGTAAGGAAAGGGGATAGAAGCAGAAAGGATAGATGTGTGCTGGTAAATATCTGTTTATTTATATATATGTTTAAATATTTATTTATTTATTTATTTTAGGAAGAGGGAGCATACCTGTGCATAGGGTTGAGGTGGCAGAGGAAGGGGGAGAGTGAGAAAGAATCTCAGGTAGACTCTCCACAGAGCATAGAGCCTAATGTGGGGGCTTGATCTCATGACCCTGAAATCATGACCTGAGATGAAATCAAGAGTTGGACATTTAACCAGCTGAGCCAACCCAAATGCCCCACTGGTAAATGTTTAGAAACTGGCTCTGGGGGTGAGGGCAAAGCCCCAATTTGCAGTTTTTGCCAATGATTGACATGACATCACTGAATTTGGAATTGGGAAGAGATGTGTAGGAGCACATCATTGCATAGTATTTCTACCATGCAGACACAATAGATGTAAATAATTTCAAAACCCTAGGTCATATTAAAATGCAAAATAACTTGAAGCGGTAAATGTCAGAATTTATCATTGTTGAGATTTATTAGATTAATTAGATTTATTTAGTTGTGAGTTTATGTAATTTAATTTGTAATAATGGCAATGCTTAACAGTCAGCTTGAAAAATTCCAAAAATTTGATAACTGACTTTCCAAAGCCAGCTACCACACCTCTAACAGGAGGAGCACTTGGATCAGACTTGGAGATCTGTGTTCATTCAAAGAAGGATTTTCCAGGGCCAGTGACATCTAAGCTGAAAGCAAGAAGTAGAAAACAGCCAGATAAATAGGATAGAAACCTTGTCTTAGTAGAAAGGGCAATAAAGGTAGACAGAGCAGCACACATTCAAGACGTAGGAAGTTCTGGATATCTGGAGGATACAGATGAAGGGTTGGGAGTTATGTGAGATTTGGGGAACTGTAAGGCAGAGTTGAATCATTCATGACTGTACTCTAAGTGTTTCCAAATTAGATTTTTCTGTTATAAAGGTCTCCCAGGCAGCAGTTTGGAGGACAAGGAGAAGGACAGAGTAAGATGAGCAGGTCAGCAGGATATGGTGACGATGAAGAGGAGAGTAGTGACATTGGCAATGACAGAGGGAGTAGAGAAAGCAGCCCTGAATGAAGAGTTATGCTGGCAGAAATAATGCATTTGAGTCTGAGATTGATTGAATATGAAAATTCCTTACAGAGTTTGTCCGTAATTTCTGACTGGAAAACCCACTAGCTCTTTCCAAAGTGTCATTCACTTTGCCTTCCATGTCAAGCCTGACACTGCACACTGGAGTTTTCCTACTTTGACTTCTGGACACCATTTCCTCCTGGTCCTTTCCAAAGGTTCTCTCCTTCTCTCCAAAGGTCTTCAGGTTGCCTCAACTGTGTTATTCCTCATGCCCTCCCCACCTGCTCTTCGTCCAGTCTGCCTGCCCTAACCACATTGCTTCCTCTTCTGTTGAGATTGACATGAGTTTTAAAGCAATTCCTGAATATCCAACTTGAATAATTAATGTACATTTCAAAGATTTTATTGCTGGTATCTTTCCTGAGATTTCATCTGATTACTACCTTATTGCTCACTTTCACATGTAAATTTTGACATCCCTCAAGCACATTTGCTTGCATTTCATCTTATGTTTGCCATCACTGTTGATATCATTAGTAGTATCATTAGTAACTTCAGATTCAGCCTCCATTGCTGCTTGTCTTCATCAAATCTCTAGAAATTTGGTTCCAAGATGTATCAGATTGTCTTCCTTTTCATTTCCAATGCCATTGATTCACTTCAAAAATTTTCATACCTCAATTATTATAATAAATAGTTCTTTCCATTTTTCTATAGTACTTTACACCTTACTGTAATATATTGATTTCCAAGGTATGTCGTAGTTCTTCAGAGTATTAGTTTGTCTTCTGTCCTCATAGCTACAGCATAATCTTACAAGGAAAGGAGTGTCTTATGTGTCTTTGTATCTTTCCAACATCCAGCATATTATCTAGCTTAAGGCATTCAATATTGTTTAAAATAAACCTTGATTGTTGAATTAGATTAAATAAACTTATCTCTACTCTTAATGATATATTCATCTCAGAAATTAAGGAGGCCCCAGAATTAGACCCAATAACTAAGACTGTTAAACATCCTCATAAGTCTTTAATTTCTGCTTGAGATTTACAGAAAAGATGAAACTCTTAGGAATCAGTAAGTGGAACACCCCCTATGGAAGTCTAAAATTTGAATTTACAAGGATACCTAGTGGGTCAATTTGTATTGTATTTGTCTGAATGTGACAGAAAATTTGATGAGAAATGGCGTAAACACAGTGTGTGTGTGTGTGTGTGCGTGTGTGTGCGCCTGCGAGCACGGAAAAGTGGTTTATTCATATGCTGCAAGCAGAGCAGGAGTGTGGACAGAGCTGCCATATTGGCCCAGTGCTCCAATGATATCTTTCTATTCTTCAGTCCTTTGCATAGAGACCTTTTCTCCCCTTCATAATTGTCACATCGTGGTCCCAAGTTGGCTCTTGTAACCTAAACTCATGCCTGGATGCCAGCTCGCAAACAGGAGGAAAAGCAATGACTAGTTAGACTGCTCTTTTATTTGGGAAGGAAACTCTTCCAGGAATGAGTGCCTACATCTCATTGGCAGAACTGTGTCACATGGATGGATAACCTTGACTGCGAGAGAGTCTGAGAAGGGGATATTTTTCAGTGGGAACACTTGAACAGTTAGTCCCTAGAATAAAAAATCGGTGGGCACTAGCATCAAGGGAATCAGTCCTCAAAAAAACTGCACGTTTAGGGGCGCCTGGGTGGCTCAGTGGGTTAAGCCTCTGCCTTCGGCTCAGGTCATGATCTCAGGGTCCTGGGATGGAGCCCTGCATCGGGCTCTCTGCTCAGCAGTGAGCCTGCTTCCCCCTCTCTCTGCCTGCCTCTCTGCCTACTTGTGATCTCTCTCTCTCTCTCTCTCTCTCTCTGTCAAATAAATAAATAAAATCTTAAAAAAAAAAACTGCACGTTTATATCAAATCTAGATTTAAGACCCAGATGTTTTAGATTTAACTATTTGAGAATTTAATGTATGTATATAATATTTAGTAAAAAGGCATTTTGAAACTGACAAAAATGAAAAAACCACAATGTAGAATAAATAAATAAACCTTCTTAACTTCAAAGTGCTTGTATTTTGTTTTGTTTTTCTCTTTCCTTTAGCCAAGCCTAGTTTTATAATTCAGCCCCAGGACACAGAGGTTTTAATCGGCACCAGCACAACTTTGGAATGTATGGCCACAGGCCACCCACACCCCCATGTCACTTGGACTAGAGGCAGCGGAAAGGCCCTGGATCGATCCAGGCACCTGACTACTTCTGGAGGACTATACTTACAGAATGTCACCCTGCAGGATCACGGTCAATTTACATGTCACGCTGACAATAATCAAGGCTCTGTTCAAGCTACAGCAAACATAATTGTGCAAGGTATGGGAGCAGGGGGTCATGATTGAAATGTTCATGATGCCATATTCAGAAAATCATTTTTCAACTTAAAAAAATAATGCCATGTAAATCAGTGAAAAGATTTTTGTATTTACCATTTATTTTTGACATAATAGAATTTTCAAAACTAATCTACTTCATAATAAAACTTTTTTTTCCACTTCAGTCTTTATCCAAACGCTATAATCAACCATTTAGCAACAGAAGAGATGAAGTCATTTGGCAGCAAACTGTCAAAAGATATTTGTGCTTCAGGATACTTCACAGATATAAGAAAGACACTTCAGATATGAAAGTGAAAATGCTGTGCCCTATATTCATATTCACTTACCAAGCTGTCTACTAACATAGCTTAGGACTATGCTGATGGCTCTTACAGGCCTGGGCTGTGTAACAAAGCAGTAATAAAACTATTCTGAATACCGTAAGTAATTTATATGCTTGGGCCTGTAATCCTATTGTAAAGAACTCATGTTTTTCTGCTATGCTTTTGTTCTGAACTGGGCTGCCCCTCCCTTTCTGTTGTTGTGGTTGTGTGTGTGGGTTTAGGTGTGTGTGCACTAAACACTTCTTGCACCTTCAGAATGTAAATCTTATTGGAGCAATGCCAAAAGACCTGCTGTACCCAAAACCTTTTGTCATCAGCTGACAAGAGTACAATAATCTACAGTGATACATTTTTAAGGGCTTCCTAGAGCCATGAACATTATAATTTACTTAGGAAGCTATTTTATTTTATTATTTTATTTTATATTTATTATTATTATTATTATTATTATTTTGTTATGTTAGTCACCATACATAGTGTTAGTCACAATTGGTTTTTGATGTACTGTTCCATGATTCATTGTTGGCACATAACATCCTGTGCTCCATGCAATCTGTGCCCTCCTTAAAACCCATCACCAGGCTCACCCATTCCCCTATCACCCTCCTTTCTAAAACCCTCAGTTTGTTTCCCAGAGTCCATAGTCTCTCATGATTTGTCTCCTACTCTGACTTCCCCTTTCATTTTTTCCTTTCTTCTAATGTCCTCCATGCCATTCTTTATGTTCCACAAATAAGTGAAAACATATGATAATTGACTTTCTCTGCTTGACTTATTTCACTTAGTGTAATTTCCTCCGCTTCCATCCATGTTAATGCAAATGTTGGGTTGTCAGCCTTTCTGATGGCTGAGTAATATTCCATTGTGTATATGGATCATCTCTTCTTTATCCATTTGTCTGTTGAAGGGCATCTCAGCTCTTTCCACAGTTTGGCTATTGTGGACATTTCTGCTATGAACATTGTGATGCATATGGCCTTTCTTTTCTCTGTATCTGTATCTTTGGGGTAAATACCCAGTAGTGCAATTGCTGGGTCATAGGGTAGCTCTATTTTTGTTTAGGAAACTCCACACTGTTTTCCAAAGTGGCTGCACCAACCTGCATTCCCACCAACAGTGTAAGAGGGTTCCCCTTTCTCCACATCCTCTCCAACATTTGTGGTTTCTTGCCTTGTCAATTTTTGCCATGTGGATTTGATTTGAATTTTCCTGATAGCTAATGATGATGAACATTTTCATGTGTCTGTTAGCCATTTGTATGTCTTCTTTGGAAAAGGGTCATGTTTATGTCTTCTGCCCATGTTTTGACTTGATTTTATTTTTTGGGGGTTGTTGAGTTTGAGGAGTTCTTTATAGATCTTGGATATCAGCCCTTTGTCTGTAGTGTCATTTGTGAATATCTTCTCCCATTCCTTGGGTTGCCTCTTTGTTGACTGTTTCCTTTGCTGTGCAGAAGCTTTTTATCTTGATGGAGTCCCAAATTTCATTTTCACTTTTATTTCCTTTGCCTTTGGAGACTTGAATAGCAAGAAGTTGCT
Source organism: Enhydra lutris kenyoni (assembly GCF_002288905.1). NCBI lineage: Eukaryota > Metazoa > Chordata > Mammalia > Carnivora > Mustelidae > Enhydra > Enhydra lutris. The sequence continues at coordinate 14,429,570 of NW_019154125.1, forward strand.
GTGGCTCTTGTGAAAGAGGTTACTGTCTATCTTGTCCTCTAGGATTTTGATAGATTTCTGTCTCATATTGAGGTCTTTTCATCCCTTTTGAGTTTATCTTTGTGTATGGTGTTAAGAGAATGGTTGGTTTTCATTCTTCTATACATAGCTGTCCAATTTTCCCAGCACCATTTATTGAAGAGACTGCCTTTTACACTGGATATTTTTTCCTGCTTTGTCGAAGATTATTTGACCAGAGCATTGAGGGTCCATATCTGGGCTCTCTACTCTGCTCCATTGATCTTTGTGTCTGTTTTTATGCCAGTACCATGCTGTCTTGGTGATCACAGCTTTGTAATATAGCTTGAAATCAGGCAACGTGATGCCCCCAGCTTTGTTTTTCTTTTTCAACATTTCCTTGGTGATTTGGGGTCTTTTCTGGTTCCATACAAATTTTAGGATTATTTGTTCCAGAGCTTTGAAAAATACCATTGGTATTTTGATTGGGATGGTGTTGGAAGTATAGATTGCTCTGGGCAGCATAGACATTTGAACAATGTTTATTTTTCTGATCCATGAGCATGGAATGTATTTCCATCTTTTTGTGTTTTCTTCAATTTCTCTCATGAGTGTTTTGTAGTTTCTAGAGTATAGATAATTTACCTCTTTGGCTAGGTATACCACGGTATCTTAATTTTTTTGGCGCTATTGTAAATGGAATCCATTCTCTAATTTCTCTTTTTAGAGTTTCATTATTAATGTATAAGAAAGCCAGTGATTTCTGTGCATTGATTTTTGTATCCTGCCACACTACTGAATTGTTGTATGAATTCTAGTAATTTGGGGATGGAGTCTTTTGGGTTTTCCACATCAAGTATCATTCATCCATGAAGAGAGAGAGTTTGACTTTGTCAATTTGAATACTTTTAATTTCTTTTTGTTGTATGATTTCTGTTGCTAGGCCTTCTAGTACTATGTTGAATGATAGTGGCGAGAGGGGGCATCCTTGTCTTGTTCCTGATCTTAAGGGAAAGGCTCTCAGCTTTTCCCATTGAGGATGATATTCACTATATTTTTTTAATAGATGTCTTTTATGGAATTGAGGAATGTTCCCTCTATCCCTATACTCTGAAGAGTTTTAATCAGGAAAGGATGCTGTATTTTGTCAAATGCTTTTTCTGCATCAATTGAGAGGACCATGTGGTTTCTTGTTCCTCTTATTTATGTGTTCTATCACATAGAATGATTCGCAAATGTTGAACCACCCTTGCATCCCAGAGATAAATCCCACTTTTTCATGGTGGATAATCCTTTAATGTACTGTTGAATTCTATCAGCTAGGATCTTGTTGAGAAATTTGGCATTAAATTCATCAGGGATATTGGTCTGTAATTCTCCTTTTTGATGGGGTGTTTGCCCGGTTTTAGGATCAAGGTAATGCTGGCCTCATAGAAAGAATCTGGAAGTTTTCCTTCTGTTTCTATTTTTTGAAATAGCTTCAGGAAAATAAGTATTATTTCTTTGGGTGTTTAGTAGAATTCCCCCAGGGAATCCATCAGGCCACAGACTCATTTTTTGCTAGGTTTTTGATCACTGCTTTAATCTCATTACTGGTTATTGGCAGGACAGCCCATTGTTTCTGGGTCTTTTCTTTGTTCAGAGTTCCTCCTCCTAGTCATTCTGTTGAGTTGTGGTTGAGGGGATATACAGCCAAAAAAATATCAACCTCTATCCAGGCAAGGTACACCCTCTTGACTGATGATCCTCTGTCCCAGTAGAGATCCAGAACTGTATAATCTTACATCTCAGGCTCATTTTATGGGTTTTCAGAGAGGCTTAGTAGATTTCTAACTAAATTTAGGAGACCAGTTAAAAAGGAGTCCCCCATTCCTCTGCCAACTTGGTGGAATTACCAGAAGTTATATTATTTTATGCATGTTCTAAAATTTTTGTTTTCTTAGGATTTTTATTTATTTATTTGAGAGTGAGAGAGAGAGAGAGGGAATAAGCTGGGGAGAGGGGCAGAGAAAGAATGGGAGAAGCAGCCTCCCTGCTTAATAAGGAGCCCAATACGGAACTCCATCTCAAGACCCTGGGATCATGACCTGAGCTGAAGGCACATGCTTAAACAACTGAGCCACCCAGGGGCTCCACGGAAACACTTTTGAAACATGGAGTTGGGGAGACTTTGGGGCTGAGTGTTGGCTTCTGGGGAGCAGAAGAATTGGCCCACTGGAAGTCACAGTACTTCATCCATCCTGGATTTTCATCATTCAGTAAATGTTTTCCAAATTGCTTTTGCTTAACATCAACTCTTTAAGTAGCAATAGATCAATAATTCATTGTTTCTATTCATACATCTGAGGAAAAAAATTGTTTCCCCTAGAAATGTTAATACCATGAAAAACATTTTTTATATGCTAAAAAAGTATAGAAATGAAATTTTTTTCTTGATGTCTTCAATAACTCCTGGGGGAAATTACTTTTAAAAGACCCAAGTATTGTTTTTAGACTTTCCATGTGTCAAGATTGAAAAATGCTTACAAAGAAATAGCATTTGGGGTGTTTTTTGCTTGCAGTTTTTTATAATGTTAGTATTTGGTGTTTAGAAGCATAATGCCTAATTTCACTCTGACAGGCTCCTTTATTTCATACCATTCTAATCTTTTGTGTCTCAGCTTCTTGTGTTTAGCTTTTACTTCTTCTATTTTTTCATCTGTATCAGTTCAAGTCTGACCAAACTCTGACATTTATGGTGCTGTTCATATCTTATACCACAATACACTAACGATTTCTTTTTACCAGGCAGTTTGTACTGAAATTGCCATCTGCTTATCTTTTGTCCCTTGCAACTGTATAGTTGGGTTACTTGTAGGTCTATGTGTTGCGATTTTTAATTGGTCTTGAAATGGTCCATTAATCATTTGATACATTTATAAAAGAGGCTCCTTTTATTTGCCTAATGCATAGACTAAATATTTTAAGATGTACCTTTTCTGTGTCATCTTAACAGATGTTCCATCAATTTTCTTTAGTTCCTTTAATGTCCATTTAAGCCAAGAACACAACTGTCCACAAATTAATTTCCTTTCCTCAACCAGCTGAACAAATGATAAAATGAAAAAGAAACAGTTTCAATGAAAGGTGTGAATCACAGTATGGGGCACTTAGATGAAAGGGCCCATAGTTACCAACAATGTAAATAAAAATCCTTTTTTGTATGAGGCATCACAGTCATGAGTTTTGTAAAAGCCACCAGAAGGGTGGATTTTAATAAAATGGCAAAACGCTTCATCTAAGCATGTGGTGTGTTAGTATTAGAGGTAGGCTTGATGGCCACCATTGTTAAGTGATAGGCCCAGAAATGTCAACTCATTATTCCTCTTGAATTCCTCTAGCTTACACTACCTGCCTTTGTGATATTTAGATCTTCTGGGTTTTCTTCCCATTGTATTAAAATTTCTTCACTGATCTAGCAAATTGACCATTTTACTGCTAGGAACAAATGTAAAATGTCTTTCATAGTTTTTGGTTGGATATAGTCTTGGATTAAAAATATCACTTTTTATGAGAACATGTAAAATATAACAATACTGCATATGAAATATAACAATGCCAGATGTGGCTAGGTGTGAGTTTTAGTTACTATTAAAAAGTTCTAGTCAAATTGCCCCAAACTTGTGCCTTCACTAAATGACTTGCCGTAACTACTACCTACTTTTGCTTTATAGCTTTTCTACTGTGTCATGAATCCATTTTTTAATGTAGAAATATTTTTGCTCACTTCAAGTTATTCCTAGCAATTTAAAAAGTTCATGCAATGTTCTGGAAAGAACATTGAGTGGCCCAAATTCTCATTGTGTCTCTAAGAATTATTCATTTCAACCACCTTCAGCCCTAATTTCTTCATCTATGGAACATGGAGCCTGAGCCTGCCGATCTGTGGGCTATTTTCACCTTGACTTTTCTAAGACTCTAGTACAAATATCTTGCAGGTATTCCTGAGGACTTTCATAAATTTTATGATCTCATAATTTAACTTTTACCATTTTTTTAGCCTAGTACCTTTTTAGAATTGAGGACTTTAAAAAGTCTTTATTATGTAAACACAATATGAAAGCTGAAACAAATACAGTTTGCCAAATACTATTTATTTTATCATGATTCTTGTAAATCCAGACAGTGAGGAAGAGGAATGAGGAGATAAGTACAGAGATCTAAGCAAGGAGAAGAGGTCAGGTCATCTCAGAAAGTTGTTTGGAAAATGTCAACACATTGCTATTATTATTGGATCGGTGGCTCCGGGAATGCAGGAGGAACAATAGAAATGACCACCAGGGCCGCCATCTTCCAGCTCGCTCCCCCACTTCCTCAACCCTTGACTCTCCCACCAAAAGGATGTATGCCCAGGTCACGTCTCCATAGGTAACCCGATACCTATGCAGGAAACAGGAGTATCAGGACCCCCCACCCCATACCCTCTGATCACCAAATACCCTATCATATATGGATGTGAGCCCATGCCCTGCCTTGGCCTGATAAAAGACCCCTGCCGACTCCCTCCCAGTGCGACTTCCCCAACTCCACTTTCCAGAGTCGTGGAACCTCGCCTGAGGGTGCCCACCTCCTCCCAGCGCGACTTTCCTGGCTCCCCTTCTCCTGAGCCCTGAAACTTTGCTGGAGAGTGCCTTTAATAAATCTTGCCTTGTGCCTACCTTGCCTGGTGTCATGTTTATCTCACCTATAAAACCTTACAGCTATCATTGGAGATCATCATGCCCTTAAACGGTCATACAGATTTCTTTTTCATATTAATAAAAGAGTCATGAATAGACTGCATAACTGTATATGCATCTATTAGCTATTTACTATTTAAACAAATTAATTGTAAAAGATCTGAAGGTTTGGAAGTCTTGAAATTTTGACTTAAATGTGAATTTTTAAAAGGTACAATAGCACGTATTACAGGAAACATTTTTTCCTGAAATTAATGAGAGCAATTGGTTGCAATTTTATCATGTATGAAAGCTTGGAGGAAACAATTTTGTTAATGGTTCAAATACAATTTTTAGTCTTATATATGTCTAATGCAGTTAGTAGATAATATATGAAGCAGAGTCCATAAGATTTAGAAATTGTTCTTTCTTACTAACTATTGCTTTTCTGCTTTGCAAACCAGAAATGTATATTTTTGGTTTCTTTGCAAGCAGACACAAACATACACAAGCAATTGTACATTCTTAATAGTTTTCATGTAAATAATTGGAAATAAATTATAATTAAGGAACATATTTAAACATATTTTCTTTTTTCCTTTACTATTAATTTACAGAATAATTTTTAATTTTGATATAAATTTTCATTCTCTTTAGCTCCTCCACAATTCACAGTAATCCCCAAGGATCAAGTGGTGCTAGAAGGACACACTGTCGAATTTCTCTGTGAAGCTGAAGGCAACCCACCTCCAATAATTGCCTGGACCAAAGCAGGTATTAGCATATGGGCAAGTAATTGTGGAAAGAGATAAATACCTTCCTTGTTAAGGGAGGAGAAAAAACAACTTAAACTAATTATCATAGTTATATCATGGACATGAAAACATCACACATGTTTGAATTAAATATGACATCATAATTTCAGGTATATGTTAAGTTTCAACATTTGAATATATAGCTTTCCTCATATAATCTCTCTGGGACTCAGTTTCCTGATTTTTTTTTTTTTTAATTTACTCATTCTCTCATGTACCTCCTTTCTGGCAACCACTAGTTTGTTCAGTTTCTTGATTTTTAAAATAAAATTATTGGACAGTTAGTGGTTTTAAGTATTTTTTAAAGTGGCAGAATTCTCTTTTAGTACAAAGTGAAATTGTAAGTGCAGTGAAACCAACCGTAAGAAAACTCTAGCATGTTAAATGGATAAAAGAGAGCTACTGTCCCCCCCGCCCTTTTTTTTTTCTTCTCTTTAAAGAATGCTTTTTGGTGGCAGAGGGTGGTGCTTGGGTAGCTCAGTAGGTTAAACATCTGCTTTAGGCTCAGGTCAAGATCCCAGGCCTGGGATCAATGCCCACCTCAGGCTCCCTGCCAGTGGGGAGTCTATTTCTTTCTCTGCCCTTCCACCCACTTGTGTGCTCTCTCTCTCTCAAATAAATAAATAAAATATTAAAAAAAATTTTAAAAAATGCTTTTTAAAAAAGATTTATTTATTTACTTGAAAGAGAAAGCACGTGAGAGAGCATGAGTTGGGGGAGGGATAGAGAGAGAGAATCTTCAAGCAGATTCCCTGCTGAGCATGGAGCCCTATATGGGTTGGATCTCACCAACTTATGAGATCATGACCTGACCCAAAACCAAGAGTCGCTGGCATAACCAAATGAGCCATCCAGGTGTCTAGAGAGCTGCTATCTTTAAAGTGTTGGGAAGGGGTGTGCGGTGTTGATCCAAGGGGCCAGGAACTTCTAGTGATCCTTGCGGTGTTAGAGAGTAGGGTCTATACTCTGAGATGAATGCTCCACTAAGACTTCTCTGGTCTTGGAATTGTTAACTTTTTTATTAGTTCAGGTAACTAGGTTAAATTCTAAACACATCAACATTTGTAAACTTCTTTTGGCTAAAATTTGTGATCTCATCTTTATAAAAGTAGAGTGGGTAGGAGGTGAACTTTGAAGCTGGAAAGCCAAGATTCACATTTCCCTCCTTCATTTACTAGTTGCATGACCTTGGGCAAGTAAGTTAACTGTGGTTTTACCAGAGTTGCTTTATCTATATTCTGGGAGTGTTGATATTGCCTACAACACTGGGTGATTGTGGGGATTATTTTGGGTGTATTTATACTCATAAACATTTAAAAGTGTATTTGGCTCCTTTGTGTAGAAAGTCAATAAAAGTTAACTGTTTACAAAGGTAAATAGATTTTTAAAATTTATTATTTATTTTTAGTTATCCATTTTTTATATTTTATTTATTAACAATAAAGGTAAGCTATTTACATTTGACAAATATTGTCACTGAAATAGTTGAGAATGACAATCCATTAACTTGTTAATGGCCACAAGGAGTGTAAACTCAGTGTAAACTCAGAGGTGATAAAGTGCAATGTTGGCTGGGTGGTTGTGACTGTGAGTGATGATTACAACCTGAGTGTCACAAAAACCACCATTCCCAAGATTCTGTCTCAGCACCTTAAATATTGTAATTCCATAATGTTTTTATATTACAAATATCACATACATGTGACAAACAAATATTATAAAGATATTTGAAAATCATATTTAGTAATCACTCTGGGGAGTAATCTAGGAATAAAAACTGTTATTTAAAAATAAAAAAATGCAAAAACAATTCTTTTGTTCTCCAAATTTTGCCTTGTTTGCACTCCATTAAGTAAAGAGTGGGGCCATGAGGCTATAGAAGTAGGTGTGTGGTTGGTTAGCCTGTGCAATGCCTCGCATTCTCCCTTAGGCATTTTATAGCTTGTTCTAAGAGTAATAGGAAGGCACCATACACAAGGGTAATGCTGGAATAAGGTTAGTTTTGAATTTGCATTCTAACTGTGGAAAATAAAATTGAGGGAGCAAATATGAAGGTGCAGGAATTCATTAAGGGAGCTGACCAGTTCTCCTGCTTGGGGGCTGGTCAAGCTGGGTCCCCCGGTTTCCAGATGCGGTGTTATGGGGGGTTCCCAGTATTGTGACACAGAGGACTTCCAGAGAGACCCCAACCTTTACCAAACACTTGAAGATCACACAGTAATAGCTGTCAGCTCTTTGAGCCATAAACAGTGCCATACAAAATATTTTGTTTCCCTCTGTGCAGGAGGGCAACTCTCTCAGGAAAGTCTACATACAGTTCTCTCCTCTGGAACTTTGAGAATTGAGCATGCAGCACATCATGACCAAGGCCAATATGAATGTCAGGCAGTGAGTCCGTTGGGAGTGAAAAAAGCATCTCTCCAGCTAACTGTAAAACCCAAAGGTAATGTGTGCTGTGATTGGATTTACACAATTGAAGAGTGCCTCTTTATGTGTCTTTCACACCTCCCTGGGTGACTTTATTACTTACTTAGTTTTTTATTTTATAGGATCTAAGAAATTGCAAATTTTATAACTCTCTTCCAATAAGTCTTTTTTTTTCAACTTGAGGATTTTATTTCTATTAATGTTAATTATTAATATCATGTTTTCTTCCAAAAAATATCATTTTGTGTTTTCTTACATTTTTTTCAGAACTAGTTAATTAGCCTTACCTGCAGAGACTAGTTCACAGAAAGATAAATTTCTCACACCTGATCACTTGAATTTTGGTCTTATATTGATATATCTTTTATGCTGAGGGTTATTGGGAATATACTGCAGACACTTTTCTCCACACTCATCATGAAATACAGTACTTTGGTTTATCATAAATAGTAATATTCTGGTATGAGGTTGGGTTATTTGTCCATAATATATCATTAACTGACATGTAAAAAAAAGAAAAAAAAAAGAAAGAAAGAAAACTCAAGGTTTAAATTTTTAAAGAAAGTTCCAATGTAAGGATGAAAAATGGTTGTTATTAGGTACTCTTGAAATTTCTTCTTAGTTACTGGTTTATGTTATATATATATATATATATATATATATATATATATATATATAATGCCTAAACTGAATTTTTAGGATTGTTTTGCATTTAAAGATAATTTCCTAGATTTCTCCATAAATTTGCTGCAATTTATTTTGATGTAGTAGATCTAAATTCATCAGTAACACATATTTAGATAAGAGCATATAAAATATAGAGACAAAGATCAGCCAGATGTAGCAATATAAATGTAAAAAGAAATACTAGTAATTTTGAAATATTCAGTGATGCTGAGACATAGACATAAGATTACACTGAACTAATATCTATGTACAATCCAGTATTGATTCTTTTCTCACTATACTTTTAACATATCAAGTGCTTGTTATTATTTATTTACTTGATCAAGTTAAGGTTCTATGAAGAGGGAAAGTAGTCAAGTAGCAGCTGAAATGCATGGCAAGATTTGAAAAAAACTTGAAAGTTAAAGGGAACTGTCATGCTCTTGGAAAACCCATATCTTTGGGTCATTCTTTCTAAAAGGAAAGGCTGAAATCTGCTCTGCAGAATGTTTAAAATTGCTTTTGAATTAGTTTTCAACTAATTCAACTAATTTAAAAATCAGGAGGTTTTTTCATTAATATCTTTTTTTTAAGATTTATTTATTCATTTGAAAGTGGCAGAGAGAGTGGGAGAGAGAGAATGCTGGGGTGTGGTGCAGAGGGAGAGAGAGAAACTCAAGCAGACTCTACACTGGGCATGGAGCCTGACTTGGGGCTTGATTTCACAACCCTGAAATCATGACCTGAGCCCAAACCAAGAGTCAGATATTCAACTGACTGCACCACCCAGGCACCCCTACATTAATACTTTTTTAAAAAGGAGGGCATATTAAACCAACATATTGTAGCCAAATAAAATATAGCATGATGATGCTGAAGTTAATGGTCTTAGTTTTGTCCTCTTTTTGCTCCATTGTTACATCTTTACACCAGTGTCCCCCACTGACCCTCTAGATCTCAATTTAGAAGCATGCCTCTTCCCCAAGGAGGGTTCCTTTCCTCCACTCTGTAGGCTTTATAAGATGCTACTGTTGAAATTAGTATTAGAATGTGCCATTCAATCTGATAGTTGACAAATGTGGAGGAATTTGATAAATTTATCAAATATCCATAGTTAAAATATTATTAGCAATAAGCACAAATGTGGAAACAAATAAGTTATTTTAGCAAACATAGAGCCCTACATGTTGAACATGAACTATGTGAATGGAGTGGGGAAGAGGGCCATAGGGAAGAAATAGTTGGGATTGTTGGTTGAGTTAGAATATATCATACCTTGACTATAGGCCATGGAACTTTCCATTTGTTGGCCAGATATATTATGTAAGATAGTAATCAGCCCAAAATGAACAGGCAAATGTTGAGGTGAAGAAACTCTAAAAATAAACCATTAACTCTATTATATAGCTGAGTGATATACTAGGTGACCTGAACATCTATGACTGGGGGAATGGAGGAGTTAATGAATTCAAGTAAACATATAACAGGTGGAACCATTTTATCTCTGAAATTATTAACAATATTTTTTACTAGCACCCCTGACAATATTTTGCAGGCCAAATTTTGTGTGTACTGAAGTGTACAAGAACTTTTCATGGGGTTTTTGGGTTAAAACAATCTCATAATAATATCAAGATCTTGTTTGCCTTTTCTACTAGGTTGACATTTGCCTTGATGGTACCAAGATAATGGTGGATAAAGGTGCTGAACCTTAGCATGAATCAAAGCAGTGGCACCAAATTGTACTAGTAATTCATATATTATTCCCTTGTAGTGTGGGAAAAAAAAAGTAATTTTGTTTACAATGTTACTGATAAAATGGGGAAAATACTACTTTTATTAAATCTTGACTCTCTGGTAGATGTGTCATGAAAGAAATTGGCAAAAGAAGCTATCAGTTGTCAAATTTTGATGTAGTATCAAAGATTTTTCACAATTACCTGGAAAAACTTTTAAAATATCCCTACATTTTGCGAATACTTATCTTTGTGAGGCCATTTTTTATTCATATACTTCAACTAAAATGACCAATAGCAAGAGATTGAACTGAAAAGCAGTTATGCAATTATTGGGATTTGCAAAAGTGTAGAACAATATGCTACTCCACTCACTACTTTTATTTTTGGAAAATTAATTAATGCTCATAAAATTGTATTATTTATTTGAAAATTGTATGAGTTTATAGCTGTAATTTTTGAATAGGTAAAATTTAAAGTTCTCAGATTTAATTTCTAATATAGTGAACATAGATACATATAATCAACATAAATAAAAGTTCTTGGAGCTTCTCAATAATTTTTAAGTGTAGTGCTCCTGAAGTTAATGTGTTTGAGTAATATCATTTGTTGGATCTTCTTTGCCTGATTTCTAGATCTTTAATTTTCTTTTTAATCTCTTTAAACTCTTTGTTGCCACCTCATTTTACTTGCCTTTCTCATGTCTACCCTTTATGTCCTTTGCTGTGTTATGAACAATGTATATTCACTCCAGAGATGATTCTAACTTTTATTAGCTATGCAATAATTTTATTTTTTCCTCTAATATTTTGCTCAAGCATATGCAAATATATATACAAACATTGGATGAAGCTAGTAATTTTATAGAAACATATTTAATTAAAACAAACTTCAGAAGAGATAGAAATATAAACAGAAAATAGTAAGGGAGAAAAAAGTTACTGAAGAACACAGGAGTACAGATAGCTGGCTGTTACTCTCTAGCATAGCTGAATAGACTGATAATTATTCTGAATATTAAATTTGTGAAAGAGCTCTCTCCACTAAGAGCATGTGGCCATGTGGTATCCCAAGGAAAAGCATCACATCTATAAATAACAAAAATTCTGATGCTATTCATGTTGTTTCAGGAATTAGAAAATAATAAACACACTAAGAATATTTTTAGTAAAACAAATCTAAGCTTGATAAAAAAACCTAAGGAGGAGGAGTCAAGATGGCAGAGAAGTAGCAGGCTGAGACTACTTCAGGTAGCAGGAGATCAGCTAGATAGCTTATCTAAAGATTGCAAACACCTAGAAATCCAATGGGAGATTGAAGAGAAGAAGAACAGCAATTCTAGAAACAGAAAATCAACCACTTTCTGAAAGGTAGGACTGGTGGAGAAGTGAATCCAAAGCGACGGGCAGATAGACCGTGGGGGGAGAGGCCGGGTCCCGGCAAGTGGTGGAGCAACGGAGCACAAAATCAGGACTTTTAAAAGTCTGTTCCGCTGAGGGACATCGCTCCAGAGGCTTAACCGGAGTGAAGCCCACGCGGGGTCAGCGTGGCCTCAGGTCCCGCAGGGTCATAGAAGGATCGGGGGTGTCTGAGTGTCGCAGAGCTCACAGGTATTAGAACAGGAAAGCCAGCTACAGAGACTGAGCCGAGGAATGAGCTCTCAGCTTGGGGTTACCTTGAACCGGTTGCAGGCTTGGTCAGCTCGGAGCGCAGCCAGAGGCCAGGGTGACGGGAGTAATTGGGCGCTGTTCTCTGAGGGCACACTGAGGAGTGGGGCCCCGGGCTCTCAGCTCCTCCTGGCCGAAGACTGGGAGGCCGCCATCTTCATTCCTGTCCTCCGGAACTCTACAGAAAGTGCTCAGGGAACAAAAGCTCCCAAAAGCAAACCCAAGCTGATTACTCAGCCCAGGCCCTGGTAAGGGTGGTGCGATTCCGCCTGGGGCAAAGACACTTGAGAATCACTACAACAGGCCCCTCCCCCAGAAGATCAACAAGAAATCCAGGCAGGACTAAGTTCACCTACCAAGGAGTGCAGTTTCAAAACCAAGGAGAGCAGCAGAATTCTAGAGGAGAAAGCAAAGCACGGAGCTCACGGCTTTCTCCCCATGATTTTTTAGCCTTGCAGTTAATTTAATTTTTTTTCTTTTTCAATTTATTTTTATCTTCTTCTGCCAATTTTTTTTAACTTTTACCCTTTTCTTTTTTAACGTTTTTTAACTAGTTTATCTAATATATATATATTTTTTCTTTTTTATATTTTTTCTTTATTCGTTTTCTTTTTTTAATTTTTTTTTTTCTTTCTGAACCTCTTTTTATCCCCTTTCTCCCCCCTCACGATTTGGAATCTCTTCTGATTTGGTTAAAGCATATTTTCCTGGGGTTGTTGCCACCCTTTTAGTATTTTACTTGCTCCTTCATATACTCTTATCTGGACAAAATGACTAGGCGGAAAAATTCACCACAAAAAAAAGAACAAGAGGCAGTACCAAAGGCTAGGGACCTAATCAATACAGACGTTGGTAATATGTCAGATCCAGAGTTCAGAATGATGATTCTCAAGGTTCTAGCCGGGCTCGAAAAAGGCATGGAAGATATTAGAGAAACCCTCTCGGGAGATATAAAAGCCCTTTCTGGAGAAATAAAAGAACTAAAATCTAACAAAGCTGAAATAAAAAAAAAAAGCTATTAATGAGGTGCAATCAAGAATGGAGGCTCACTGCTAGGATAAATGAGGCAGAAGAAAGAATTAGCGATATAGAAGACCAAATGACAGAGAATAAAGAAGCTGAGCAAAAGAGGGACAAACAGCTACTGGACCATGAGGGGAGAATTCGAGAGATAAGTGACACCATAGGACGACACAACATTAGAATAATTGGGATTCCAGAAGAAGCAGAAAGAGAGAGGGGAGCAGAAGGTATATTGGAGAGAATTATTGGAGAGAATTTCCCCAATATGGCAAAGGGAACAAACATCAAAATCCAGGAGTTTTCAGAGAGCCCCCCTCAAAATCAATAAGAATAGGTCCACACCCCGTCACCTAATAGTAAAATTTACAAGTCTTAGTGGCAAAGAGAAAATCCTGAAAGCAGCCCGGGAAAAGAAGTCAGTAACATACAATGGTAAAAATATTAGATTGGCAGCAGACTTATCCACAGAGACCTGGCAGGCCAGAAAGAGCTGGCATGATATATTCAGAGCACTAAACGAGAAAAACATGCAGCCAAGAATACTATATCCAGCTAGGCTATCATTGAAAATAGAAGGAGAGATCAAAAGCTTCCAGGACAAACAAAAACTGAAAGAATTTGCAAACACCAAACCAGCTCTACAGGAAATATTGAACGGGGTCCTCTAAGCAAAGAGAGAGCCTAAAAGTAATAGATCAGAAAGGAACAGAGGCAATATACAATAACAGTCACCTTACAGGCAATACAATGGCACTAAATTCAAAACTCTCAATAGTTAGCCTGAATGTTAATGGGCTAAATGGCCCAATCAAAAGACACAGGGTATCAGAATGGATAAAAAAACAAAACCCATCTATATGTTGCCTACAAGAAACTCATTTTAAACCCGAAGACACCTCCAGATTTAAAGTGAGGGGGTGGAAAAGAATTTACCATGCTAATGGACATCAGAAGAAAGCAGGAGTGGCAATCCTTATATCAGATCAATTAGATTTTAAGCCAAAGACTATAATAAGAGATGAGGAAGGACACTATATCATACTCAAAGGATCTGTCCAACAAGAAGATCTAACAATTTTAAAGATCTATGCCCCTAACGTGGGAGCAGCCAACTATATAAACCGATTAATAACAGAATCAAAGAAACACATCAACAGCAATACAATAATAGTAGGGGAATTTAACACTCCCCTCACTGAAATGGACAGATCATCCAAGTAAAAGATCAACAAGGAAATCAAGGCCTTAACTGACACACTGGACCAGATGGACATCACAGATATATTCAGAACATTTCATCCCAAAGCAACAGAATACACATTCTTCTCTAGTGCACATGGAACATTTTCCAGAATAGATCACATCCTAAATCAAGTCTCAACCGGTATCAAAAGATTGGGATCATTCCCTGCATATTTTCACACCACAATGCTCTGAAGCTAGAACTCAATCACAACAGGAAATTTGGAGAGAACACAAATACATGGAGACTAAACAGCATCCTTCTAAAGAATGAATGGGTCAACCAGGAAATTAAAGAAGAATTGAAAAAATTCATGGAAACAAATGATAATGAAAACACAACGGTTCAAAATCTGTGGGACACAGCAAAGGCAGGCCTGAGAGGAAAATAAATAGCGGTACAAGCCTTTCTCAAGAAACAAGAAAGGTCTCAGGTACACAACCTAACCCTACACCTAAAGGAGCTGGAGAAAGAACAAGAAAGAAACCCTAAACCCAGCAGGAGAAGAGAAATCATAAAGATCAGAGCAGAAATCAATGAAATAGAAACCAAAAAAACAATAGAACAAATCAACGAAACTAGGAGCTGGTTCTTTGAAAGAATTAATAAGATCGATAAACCCCTGGCCAGACTTATCAAAAAGAAAAGAGAAAGGACCCAAATAAATAAAATCATGAATGAAAGAGGAGAGATCACAACGAACACCAAAGAAATACAGACAATTATAAGAACATACTATGAGTAACTCTACGCCAACAAGTTTGACAGTCTGGAAGAAATGGATGCATTCCTAGAGACATATAAACTACCACAACTGAACCAGGAAGAAATAGAAAGCCTGAATAGACCCATAACCAGTAAGGAGATTGAAACAGTCATCAAAAATCTCCAAAAAAAACAAAAGCCCAGGGCCAGACGGCTTCCCGGGGGAATTCTACTAAATATTTAAAGAAGAACTAATTCCTATTCTCCTGAAACTGTTCCCAAAAATAGAAATGGAAGGAAAACTTCCAAACTCATTGTAGGAGGCCACCATCACCTTGATCCCAAAACCAGACAAGGATCCCATCAAAAAAGAGAACTACAGACCAATATCCTTGATGAACACAGATGCAAAAATTCTCACCAAAATACTAGCCAATAGGATTCAACAGTACATTAAAAGGATTATTCCCCACGACCAAGTGGAATTTATTCCAGGGCTGCAAGGTTGGTTCAACATCCGCAAATCAATCAATGTGATACAACACATTAATAAAAGAAAGAACAAGAACCATATGATGCTCTCCATAGATGCTGAAAAAGCATTTGACAAAGTACAACATCCTCTCCTGATCAAAACTCTTCAAAGTGTAGGGATAGAGGGCACATACCTCAATATTATCAAAGCCATCTATGAAAAACCCACCACAAATATCATTCTCAATAGAGAAAAACTGAAAGCTTTTCCGCTAAGGTCAGGAACATGGCAGGGATGTCCATTATCACCACTGCTATTCAACATAGTACTAGAAGTCCTAGCCTCAGCAATCAGACAACAAAAGGAAATTAAAGGCATCCAAATCGGCAAAGAAGAAGTCAAACTATCACTCTTCACAGATGATATGATACTATATGTGAAAAACCCAAAGGACTCCACTCCATAACTGCTAGAACTTGTACAGGAATTCAGTAAAGTGTCAGGATATAAAATCAATGCACAGAAATCAGTTGCATTTCTCTACACCAACAACAAGACAGAAGAAAGAGAAATTAAGGAGTCAATCCCATTTCCAATTGCACCCAAAACTATAAGATACCTAGGAATAAACCTAACCAAAGAGGCTAAGAATCTATACACAGAAAACTATAAAGTACTCATGAAAGAAATTGAGGAAGACACAAAGAAATGGAAAAATGTTCCATGCTCCTGGATTGGAAGAATAAATATTGTGAAAATGTCTATGCTACCTAAAGCAATCTACACATTTAATGCAATTCCTATCAAAGTACCATCCATTTTTTTCAAAGAAATGGAACAAATAATCCTAAAATTTATATGGAACATGAAAAGACCTTGAATAGCTAAAGAAATATTGAAAAAGAAAGCCAAAGTTGGTGGCATCACAATTCCGGACTTCAAGCTCTATTACAAAGCTGTCATCATCAAGACAGTATGGTACTGGCACAAAAACAGACACATAGATCAATGGAACAGAACAGAGAGCCCAGAAATAGACCCTCAACTCTATGGTCAACTAATCTTCGACAAAGCAGGAAAGAATGTCCAATGGAAAAAAGACAGCCTCTTCAATAAATGGTGTTGGGAAAATTGGACAGCCACATGAAGAAAAATGAAATTGGACCATTTTCTTACACCACACATGAAAATAGACTCCAAATGGATGAAGGACCTCAATGTGAGAAAGGAATCCATCAAAATCCTTGAGGAGAACACAGGCAGCAACCTCTTCGACCTCAGCCACAGCAACATTTTCCTAGGAACATCGCCAAAGGCAAGGGAAGCAAGGGCAAAAATGAACTATTGGGATTTTATCAAGATCAAAAGCTTTTGCACAGCAAAGGAAACAGTTAACAAAACCAAAAGACAACTGACAGAATGGGAGAAGATATTTGCAAATGACATATCAGATAAAGGGCTAGTGTCCAAAATCTATAAAGAACTTAGCATACTCAACACCCAAAGAACAAATAATCCAATCAAGAAATGGGCAGAAGACATGAACAGACATTTCTGCAAAGAAGACATCCAGATACCCAACAGACACATGAAAAAGTGCTCCATATCACTTGGCATCAGGGAAATACAAATCAAAACCACAATGAGATACCACCTCACACCAGTCAGAATGGCTAAAATTAACAAGTCAGGAAATGACAGATGCTGGCGAGGATGCGGAGAAAGGGGAACCCTCCTACACTGTCTGTGGGAATGCAAGCTGGTGCAACCACTCTGGAATACAGCATGGAGGTTCCTCAAAGTGTTGAAAATAGAACTACCCTATGACCCAGCGATTGCACTACTGGGTATTTACCCTCAAGATACAAATGTAGTGATCCGAAGGGGCAGGTGCACCCGAATGTTTATAGCAGCAATGTCTACAATAGTCAAACTATGGAAAGAACCTAGTTGTCCATCAACAGATAAATAGATAAAGAAGATGTGGTATATATACACAATGGAATACTATGCAGCCATCAAAAGAAATGAAATCTTCCCATTTGCGAGGACGTGGATGGAATTAGAGGGTATCATGCTTAGCGAAATATGTCAATCGGAGAAAGACAACTATCATATGATCTCCCTGATATGAGGGAGAGGAGATTCAACATGGGGGGTTAAGGCGTTAGGAGAAGAGTAAATGAAACAAGATGGGATTGGGAGGGAGACAAACCATAAGTGACTCTTAATCTCACAAAACAAACTGACGGTTGATGGTGTGAGGGGTGTTGAGTGGGTGGGGTTATGGACATTGGGGAGGGTATGTGCTATGGTGAGTGCTGTGAAGTGTGTAAACCTGGCGATTCACAGACCTGTACCCCTGGGGATAAAAATATATTATATGTTTATTAAAAAAAAATCCTAGTTCTTTAAATATATAAAGGAAAAACATCTTGCACATCTATGCAAAATATCTAATAGTTTAAATAAATAAATGTAATTATAAATCAAAAACAAGTAGCACATGAAAAAATATTAGTCCATAATTAAGTGGTTTTTATTCAAGAAAGCCAAAGAGAGTGTAATAATAGGAAAGCTATTAATATAATTTATCATATTAATAAATTTCAGAAGAAAAATCAGGATTCTTTCTATAGATGCTAAAAAGACATTTGATAAAATTCAACATTTATTCTCATTAGAAACTCCCAGTTAACATAGGTTTGAACAAACATCTCTTCAACATGATAAAATAGATTTACATCCTGGACTTTTTGCATAGTCAGATATATAAGATAGTTTTCCTTTTATATATTTTAATGAAATTTTAGGATTTATTATAAATTACTCTTGCTTTATTGAAATCATTAACCAGAATCCTGCGTAATAGAGAAATACCATAAATATTTTCTCTAAAGAAAAGATTACTGCTGTCATTATTATCACTTAATATAGATTTGGAGAGACAAATCATTACAATTAGCCAAGAGACAAAAGAAAGAATTACCGGGAAAATTCTGAAAAGGAACCATAATTAAGGAGGACTCATCATACTAAATTATAAAATACATAATAAAGCTACATAAATTAAAACTACCCAGATAGTACATTATGACAAAATATATAATCTACAAATTGATTCCTTTTCATATGGGAATGTCATGTATGAAAAAGATGGCGTTTTCTTTGAGTGAAGAAAAGATAATTATCTAAAACCTTTGGAACTAACTGTGTAGACATATAAAAAATAGCACTATGTGCCTATGATGCAGATTTTGTTCTGGAGATGTCTTTCTAGTCAGGAAGTGTATGTGCCTGGTCCTTCTTGAGATCGTGTCATATCCTCTTCCACACACATCTCTACTTGATCTTCTCTGCTTTAGGTAGCCCTCCTTCCACCTTTTTTTGGTGGAGTCAGCTTTAGTGCTTCCCTAATGTTGCTGAAAATGAAGCTGGTAGATTTATAAGCAACAATAGCAGTATGTTTCTGATTTTTATCCTCCTTGTTGCTGTTGGACCACTTTTTTGATAAAAACTGGAAATGCCACACTTATGCTCCCAAACCACAAGGCTCCATCTCTTTTCAATATTTAAGTCTCACAATGTAGACGTAGTTCTTTTCCTGGCCTTCTCTCAGTGCAGGCTGGGGCAGATGACTCTAGTAGATTGGGGTGTGCATGTGAGTGCAGGGACTGGGAAAGGGCAAGGTTTAGTTTTTTTTTTTGTTTTGTTTTGTTTGTTTGTTTTCTTTTTTGGGGGGTATACTTTCTTCTTTTTAATCTTTCAATTCTTCCTGCTTAGTGATGGCCCTGAAGGAATGGAGAGGAAAGGACAGGTTCACTAATGGGAAGCCAATGGCAAGGTGACCCTCTCTTTTTGTTGCTATGAGGTCTTTTCTGGTCATCAGGGACCTCTGCATGGCTAGTTCTCTAGCATTATATGCATTTTATTCAGAAGTCATATTGAGGTTCCCCTACTGCTCATTTCCCTGCTATGGGAGAAGGAGTTCCAGCTTGTGGCCTTTTAGCCAGTTCTTTCTTCTCAAAGTTGGTTATTCCATACTCTCTGGTGATATGATTTCTTCACTCAATGGGTAGTTCACATCAGTGGTATTATTGGTTAGAGAGGAAAGGCAAATCACCTATATCGATTGAATTAACAATAGATTTCATATCAGGAGCAATGGAAGCCACAATATGTTGGAATCAAAACTTCAAACTGTCTTGGGGTATACGGGTGGCTCCGTCAGTTAAATGTCTGCCTTTGGCTCAGATCCTGATCCCAGGGTGCTGGGATCAAGTATCTCATTTGGCTCCCTGATCAGTGGGGAGTTTGGTTCTCCCTGCTCCTCCCCCTGCTCTTGCTCTCTCTCTATCAACTCAAATAAAATCTTAAAAAAACCTTCAAAGTGTCTCAAGAAAAATAACAGTAAATATGGTGTTGTATAACTATTGGTCTTTCAAGAACAAGGGCTTCATAAAGGTATTTTCAGTAAACAGAATGTTTGTCAACTATAATAGTACTTTAAGGAAATTTCTAAAGGAAATTCCTAAGGAAAAGAAAGATCTTGAAAGAATGACTGATATTCAAAATAAAATGCAAAGGTAAACAAAGAAACTGCTGAACATGTAGGAAATATTAAAATATTTTCTGTATCAAATATTAATAATAATAATTACTATGATGTGGCACTGAATAAAAATCACATAATTAAATGCTACCTAACATTGCAATACCAGTTAAGAGAGTTATTATTTGATTAAAGTAGTATAATATTCTGTATACCTGGCAAAATATCAGGGATAGGTAGCAAAAAATAAAAAAAAAAGTATGGTTAAAAAAAAAAAGTATGGTAATAAGTTTCAATCAAAAAGGTGAAAAAGATGGTGTTAGAAATTATTTAAATAAAAGATAAGTAAAGAATAAAAAATCTGGCAGTTATTTCATGGGCAAATTCTCTAAATGTCTAAGGTCAATTCAGTCTTATACAAACTATGACAGAGACTAGAACAGGGAATAGTTCCCAACTTTATCTAATAAAGAATATTATAAAAAAAAAATTCAAAATAATCCCTATAGAAAGTATTGACCTACTGAATTCAATGACATTAATAGATTAATGGATTAATATTATTTTAATAGAGGTAGACAAAACATTTGATTAATTTTTTCATCTATTCATTATTAAAATTTTCATCTATTCATCTATTTAAGATCTTAGCAATGATCTTAAAAAACTTTCTGTAAATAATTTGGATAACATTTTTGAAAATGGTGTTTTTCAAGATAAAATGTTAGAAATATTTCCTTTGGGAGAAGAAAGAAGACTGCATTTACTCAACACTTATAATGGAAGGTCCTAGCCTGTGTAAAAAGAAAAGAAATGGAAACAAAAGTTATGAATTTAGAAAGAATGCATATAATTTTATTATTTATACATAATAGAATTTCCTCACATAATTCAGAAACATTTAAAATATACTATCAGAAATAATGAATTTGGCAAGATTATTAGTTAACATTAATAAGTAAAAATATTTTTCTTTCTACATGTCAGCAACAAATAGAATACCTAATTTTATTTTTAAAATAATTCTTCTTAAAATAGCAAGAAAGTATAAATTATTTAAAAATAAATCTAACAATATATTTTGTTGATTGTACATATGATAATGTACTGAATATCTGCAGAACTTCTTCATCTTGCTTAAGTGAAAATGTATAACTTTGATTTGTAACTAATAATTTTTTAAGAAGGTAGATATATGGTAAGTGTTCTTACCAGAATAAAATGAAATCTAAAACAAACAAATAAATCTAACCAAAGATATTCAAGAACTTGTAGGAACAAAATGCTGTTGGAAGAAATTGAGAGACGAATCCTTCTGTAAAGATGTTAGTCCTTCCAATATTGATTTGTAGGTCAGCGCAATTCTGGTGGAAATCCTGGAAGGGTTTTTGGTAGAAAATGAAATGTTGATTAAAACTGTATATAAACAAGCGAAGATTTAAGAATGACTAGGATAATCTAATAGGAAGATGTTATCAATCTATCATAATTAACATATTGTTTTATTGACATAGGGATTGACAAATTGATCTATGGATCTATGGAAAGACAATATTAATTACAGTCGTGGCACTGTTCATCTACAGAACGTAGATGTCCTCAATAAATAGTGATAGGCAACTGGTCACAGGGAAACCATAAAATGAATCTTCACTTTACCTATACTCGAAAATAAATTCCAGGTTAAGAAATAACTTTAATATTAAGAAACAAATATTTAAATATTTATGAATAAAAATGAGATTTTTATGATAGTAGTACAGAAGGATTTTTAAACCAAAATATAAAAATTATTGTATAAGAAAAAGATTGATAAAGTCATCTACATTACAGTTTGTATCTTCCATTCACTTAAAAAAAAAGAATCAAAAGATATTTGCACCATACATAACTGACAAGTTTTTTTTTATTATTTGTAATATATGAAGAAATTTCTAGTTCAATAGCTAAAAAGGACAGGTAAATTAGCAAATGGGGAGAGATAATGAGTACAGTTTGGAAAAAGTTGTATTTAATATGCTTGTTAGGACCAAGATGGTTGGTTTATGAGCACAAAGCTAAGTTATATAGTCAATGGCTATGAATGAAGTCATTTAGAACCAAGGGGGTGTGTTGAGTGAGAAGAAAGGAGAGCCAAGGGTGGAAATTCCTTATAATTCAGAAGAAAGAAAAGCTGTAAATTGTACTATAACAAGTGCCCAGTATGACACAGAAACTCAGAGGAGAAAGAATCCCAAGAGCTAAGAATTATATCCAGAAGGAAAGAGTGATTTAATGGATCAAAGCTACAAACAGGTACCTTCAATGAAGACTGATTTTTTTTAAGATTCTAAATTTAAGGACCCAAAGAACAATTCTCATGAAATCAAAGGAAATAAGCTTCAGTGCAAAGGGGCAGGGAGGGAGATATGCAGAAACTATTTTTTCCAAGACATTTCTTTGTGAAGGCAAACAGTAAGAAGGTGACACTGAAGATGGGGTAGGGATATGGGCAAATAAGGGGAAGAGCCTATTATTCTGAGGTGTTTTCTGAAGGGAAGAAGGCAGAAAGATGGGAGTGAGTAAAGGTGGTTCAAGGTTTCTCAGATGGCAAGATGGGATGGGATTTGTAAAATTCAATGAAGCAATTTGCCTTAAAGAGAAGGTAAGAGGCATTTCTTCACTTCAGATGAGAAAAGGGCAGTTAAGAATGGTTGTATAGGGAAGTACCTCTATGAAAGAGGAGTGTAGGAAGTCAATGGATTAATAGTCTGAGGGTTTGTTTTGGGCTTGCTTTTTGTTTTGGTTTTTTGGTTTTTTGGTTTTTTCCTCTGGTGTAGAAAATGCTGACATTTTGTGGGAGAAGAGTGTGCTGAGAGATGTTTTTTTTTTTTTCATTGTTGTTAAATAGGATCTGAAGCAACAAAGAAAATTTGTCTCTGATAAACCAGGACACAGGATCACTCCAGATATTTTTGAAGGAGAAGCATGAAGAACACAGTGCCAGTGTGTTGAACAGAGAGACAATGGGGTAAAGGAGTTGAGAGTTTAGGAAGGAAAGAGGTAGAGATGATGAAACTTTGGATCCTAACTGAAAAGGGGAGAATGACACTAGACAGGGGGCCATCAACAGGAGGAAAGAGGAAAGTTTCTAGGAATCTAGATAGCGTCAAAATGAGGAGATGATGGAGCAGGAGAGAGAGGATTTTTTCTGTAGGATGTAGTATTAGATATTTTCAAAAGACTAAAAGTGATGGCATGTAAGTGGTGGTAATGAGTAGTTATTAAGACAGGAGGTGAACAAGGTTAGAGATAGAGAACATCAGATAATGAAGGCCATGACACGAAGTGTTAGTTAAAGATCCTTCAGGTGAATGACGAAGGTCACTGCCTAGTCACTAGTCCTCATGAGATGTCCACTATGCATTGTCAGGAATCTATAAGCCTTAGTTTTAGCAAACCCAAATACAATGGAAGATTTGAATATAACAAAATACAGTTCTCACTTCAAGAGCAGAACATTTTCAACTTTGTAATAAATTTTTGATGTTATTGTATGTTTTTATTTCAGTCATACAAAAAGCCATCAAAAAAGATATGATGGAAAGCCCTTATGCCCACTACTCAAATGAGGAAATAAACATTACAAATATACTTAAAGATTGTTTGTTCTTCTTCTTTTCCATCTGTTCTCAACTCCAACCTATTTGCCACTAACATGGGTTTGGTGTGTATTATTCC
Organism: Enhydra lutris kenyoni; assembly: GCF_002288905.1. Classification (NCBI taxonomy): domain Eukaryota; kingdom Metazoa; phylum Chordata; class Mammalia; order Carnivora; family Mustelidae; genus Enhydra; species Enhydra lutris. The sequence continues at coordinate 14,453,293 of NW_019154125.1, forward strand.
CTTACATGTCCACATAGTTGATTTATTTTCAAGTTTTTATTTTGAAATAATTGTAGATTCACATTTAGTTATAAGCAATAACACAAAGAGATCCAGACTCATTACCAACCTGAAGACTCCACCTAGTAAAACCCTGGGAACTACTGTTCTCTATTTCTATAATTCCGTTGTCTCAAGAATGTTATATAAATAGAATCATATAGTATATAAACTTTTGGGACTGTGTTTTTCATCCAGCATAATTATTTGGAGATTCATCTAGATTTTATGTGTTATCAATTCTTTTATTATCAAATCATTTGTCAGTTATTCTTTTTACTGCTGAGTAGTATGACACATAGACCACAGCTTGTTTAATCATTCACTTATTGAAGGATATCTGGGTTTTAATTTTTGGTAGTACTAGTAAAGGTGCTATAAACATTCATGTATAGGCTTTTGTGTGAGAGTAGGTTTGGCTTTTCTCTGGGATTAATGCCCAAAAGTGCAATTGCTGGATTGAATGGTAGTGTCATCTTTAAATTGTTAAGGAAATTCCTAAATTCTTTTCCAGAGTGGTTCTGCCATTTTACATTTCCCACCAGTGATACATGAGAGATCCAGTTTCTCTGCCTTGTGATTTGTGTTGTCACTATTTTTTATTCTAGCCATTCTGACAGTTGTGTAGTGATACCTTATAGTGGTTTTAATTTGCATTTCCTTCATGACTAGTGATGTTGAGCATCTTTTCACAGGCATATTTATCTTCTGTATATCCTTTTCAGTGCAATGTCATGTCTTCTGTCCATTTTCTATTTGAATTGTTTGGTCTTTTATTGTTGAATTCCAGGGCTTCTGTGTATATTCTAGACACTAATCCTCTGTTGTCTGTGTGGTTTATAAATATCTTCTCTTAGTCTGAAACTTGTCATTGCATCCTCTCCACATGGTCTTCACAACACAAAAATTTTTAGATATGATGGAATCCAGTTTATCATTTTTTTCTTTGGATTATATTTTCAATACAAGAGCTAAGAATTCTTTGCCTGGTCCTATGTTCCAAAGATTTTCTCCTATTTTTTTTTTAAGTTTTATAGTTTTACATTTTATACTTAAGTTTGTTTGTTGTCCATTTCAAGTAATTTTTGTATGAACTGTGAGACTTAGTTTGTGCCTCATTTTTTTTTTTTTTTTTTTTTTTTTTTGGCTGTGGGTACCCAGTAGACCAACACCATTTGTTGAAAAGGCCTCCATTGAATTGCTTTGCACCTTTGTCAGAATCAGTTGGGCATATTTGTATGATTATATTATTGGGTTCTTTGTTCTATTGATGTAGTTCTCTATGCCAATATCACACGGTGTTAATTACTATAGTTATATAATCAGTCTTAAAATCTAGTAGGTTGTTTCTTCTCACTTTATTCTTCTTTTTGAAAATTGTTTAGCTATTTCAGTTCCTTTGCATGTCCATATAAATTTTAGAATGATCTTGTCTATATCACAAAAAAAATATTTCTGGGATTTTGATAAGAATTGCAATAACCTGGTATCAATTCTTGGAGAAATGACATCTTTACTATCTTGAGACTTCCAATTCATGGATATGATGTGTCTCTTCATTTATATATATCACCTTTGATTTCTTACATCAACATTTTGTAGTTTACAGCATACAAGTACCATGCATGTTTTGTTATATTTACATAAATATTTTAATGTTCTTGAAAAATTGTAAGAGGTATTCTTTTTTAAACTTTTGTGTTCATATGTTCACTGCTTGAATATATAATACTATTGTTTTTTTACATTTATCTTGTATCCTACAATCTTGCTGAGCTCACTTTGAAGTGTTTGGTAGATTTCTAGAATTATCTGAATAGACACTGATGTCATCTGCAAATGGGAACAGTTTTATTTCTTTTTCGCTGATTCATATTTCTTCTATGTCCTTTTCCTGCCATATGATACTGGCTAGAACTTCCAGCACTATGTTAAATCAGAGTTCTGAAAGTAGACATCCTAGCCTTGTTCCATACCTCAGGGGGAAAACAGGAAAACAATTACTCTTTCACCATTAAGTAAATGATTATTGTAGGTTTTTGTCTATGTTCATTTTCTTTTACAATTAAATTTAATTTAATTTAAATTCATCTAATTAGCTTAGTGTATTATTAGTTTTTGAGGTAGAGTTGAATGACTCATCAGTTGTATATAACACTCAGTGCTCATTACATCAAATGCCCTCTTTAATGCCCATCACCCCGTTACCCCATCCCTCCACCTCTCTCCTCCAGCAAACCTCAGTTGTTTACTATAATTAAGAGTCTCTTACACTTTGTCTCCCTCTCTGATTTCATCTTGTTTTATTATTCCCTTCCTTCCCATATTATCCTCTGTTATGTTCCTTAAATTCCACATATAATTGAAATCATTTGAAAAATGTCTTTCTCCATTTGACTTATTTTACTTAGCATAATACCCTCTAGTTCAATCCATATCATTGCAAATGGCAAAATTGCATTTTTTGGTGGCTGAGTAGTATTTCATTGTGTGTACACACACACACACACACTCACACACACACACACACACACACACACACATATTCTATATCTTCTTTATCCATTCATCTGTTGATGGACATTTGGGCTTTTTCCATAGTTTGGCTACTGTGGACATTGCTACTATAAACATTGGAGTGCAGGTGCCCCTTTGAATTAGTACATTTGTATCTTTGTTATAAATACCTAGTAGTGCAATTGCTGGGTCATAGGGTAGCTCTACTTTCAACTTTTTCAGGAACCTCCATACTGTTTTCCAGAGTGGCCATACAAGCGTGCATTCCCACCAGCAGTATAAGAAGGTTCCCCCTTCTCTGCATCCTCTCCAACATGTGTTGTTTGTGGATTTTCTAATTTTAGCCATTCTGACTGGTGGAGATTATCTCTTATTGTGGTTTTGATATGTATTTCCCTGATGTTGAGTGAGGTGGAGCATTTTTTCATGTGTCTATTGACTATTTGTATGTCTTCTTTGGAGAAATATCTGTTCATGTCTTTTGTCCATTTCTTGACTGGGTTATTTGTTCTTTGGGTGTTGAGTTTGATGAGTTCTTTACAGATTTTGAATACTAGCCCTTTATCTGATAAGACATTTGTGAATATCTTTTCCCATTCTGTAGGTCATCTTTTGGTTTTGTCAACTGTTTCCTTTGCTGTGTAAAAGATTTATCTTCATGAGGTTCCAATAGTTCATTTTTTGCTTTTGTTTCCTTTGCCTTTGAAGACGTGTATAGCAAGAAGTTGTTGGGGCCAAGGTGACAGAGATTGCTTCCTGTGTTCTTCTCAAGGATTTTGATGGATTTCTATCTCACATTTAGGTTTTTCATCCATTTTGAGTTTATTTTGTGTATGGTGTAAAGAAATGGTCCAGTTTCATCCTTCTGCATGTGGCTGTCCAATATTCCCAACATGTTTTGTTGAAGAGGCTTTTTTCCATGGATAGTCTTCCCTGCTTTGTAGACCATGGAGTTGAGGGTCCATTTCTGGGTTCTCTATTCTGTTCCATTGATCTGTGTCTGTTTTTGGTTTATATACTTGGCTGTTTACATGTTTGGGGCATAAATATTTACAATTGTTAGATCTTCTTGTTGGATGGACAATTTGGTTATACTTTCTTGATAATTACAGCTTTGTAATAGAGCTTGAAGTCCAGAATTGTGATGCCATTAGTTTTTGTTCTTTTTCAACATTCCTTTGGTTATTCAGGGTCTTTTCTGTTCCATAAAAATTTTAGGATTATTTGTTCCAGTTCTGTGAAAAATGTTGATCATATTTTGACAGGCACTGCGTTGAATGTATAGATTGCTCTGGATGGCATAGACATTTATTTTTTAATTTTTTATTTAATTTATTTTTTTCTCACCATAGCACATACCCTCCCCAATGTCCATCATCCAACCACCCGATCACTCCCATCTTCCTCCCTTCCAACAACCCTCAGTTTGTTTCCTGAGATTAAGAGTCTCTTTTGGTTTGTCTCCCTCTCTGGTTTCATCTTGTTTCATTTTTCCCTCCCTTCCCCTATGATCCTCTGTCTCGTTTCTCAAATTCCTCATATCAGTGAGATTATATGATAATTGTCTTTCTTATTTTGTTTAGCATAATATCCTCTAGTTCCACCCACATCATTGTAAATGGCAAGATTTTGTTTTTTTATGGCTGTGTTTTATATATATATATATATATATATATATATATATATATATACACACATTATATATGTACATATATATGTATATATATCTATAATCTATCACTTCTTCTTTATCCATTCATCTGTTGATGGACATCTAGTCTCTTTCCATAGTTTGGCTATTGTGGACATTGCTGCTATAAACATTCAGGTGCACATGCCCCTTTGGATCATTACATTTGTATCTTTTAGGATAAATACCCAATAGTGCAATTGCTGGGTCATAGGGTAGCTCTATTTTTTGCTTTATTTTTTAAAGATTTTATCTGTTTATTAGACAGAGAGAGCAAGAGAGCACAAGCAGGCAGAGCAGCAGAGGGAGAGGGAGAAGCAGGCTCCCCACTGAATAAGGAGCCCAATGAAGGGCTTGATCCCAGGACCTTGGGATCATGACCTGAGCCAAAGGCAGTTGATTAACCAACTGACCCACACAGGTGCCTCTATTTTCAACTTTTTGAGGAACATTCATACTGTTTTCCAGAGTGGCTGCACGAGCTTGCAGTCCAGATTGGGTCTGTCCAGGATTTCTATTTCTTCCTGTTTCAGCTTTGGTAGTTTATAAGTCTCTGGGAATGCATCCATTTCTTCCAGATTGCTTAATTGGTTGGCACATTGTTGTTCATAATATGTTTTCATAAATGTTTGTATTGCTTTGTTGTTGGTTGTGATCACTCCTCTTTCATCCAAGATTTTATTTATTTGGGTCCTTCCTCTTTTTCTTTTTGCTAAGTCTGGCCAGGGTTCTATCAATCTTATTAATTCTTTCAAAGAACCAGCTCCTAGTTTTGTTGAACTGTTCCACTGTTCCTTTGGTTTCTATTTCATTGACTTCTGCTCTAATCTTTATTAATTCTCTTCTCCTGCAGCATTTGGCTTTATTTGCTGCTCTTTCTCCAACTCCTTTAGGTGTAAGGTTAGGTTGTGTTTTGAGACTTAGGTTTCTTGATTAAGACTTATATTGCTATACACTTCCCTCATAGAACTGGCTTTGTTGTATCCCAAAGGTTTTGAACAGTTGTGTTTTCATTTTCATTTGTTTCCATGAACTCTTTTTAAGATCTTCTTTAATTTCCTAGTTGATCCATTCATCTTTAACTTCCATGTATTTGTGTTCCTTCCAAATTTCCTCTTGTGATTCATTTCAAATTTCAAAGCACTGTGGTCTGAAATGTGCATGGAATAATCCCAATCTTTGGTACTGGTTGAGATCTGATTTGTGACCCAGTATGTGTATTCTGGAGAATGTTAATGTGCACTCAAGAAGAATATGTATTCTGTTGCTATAATGGAATTTCTGAATATATCTGTGAAGTCCATTTTGTCCAGTGTGTCATTCAAAACCCTTGTTTCCTTGTTGATCTTTTGCTTAGATGATCTGTCCATTGCTGTGAGTGGAGTATTAAAGTCCCCTACTATTATTATATTATTATCAATGTGTTTCTTTAATTTAAATTATTAATTGGTTTATATACTTGGTTGCTCACATGTTAGGGGCATAAATATTTGCAATTGTTAGATCTTCTTGTTGGATAGACCCTTTAACTATGGTATAATGTCCTTTCTTGTCTCTTTGTACAGTCTTTGGTTTAATATCTCATTTGTCTGGGGGTGCCTTGGTGGCTCAGTCAGTTAAGCATCTTGCCTATGGCTCAGGTCATGCTCCAAGGTTGTGGGATTGAGTCTCACATCAGGCTCCCTGTTCAGTAGGGAGTCAACATCTCCCTCTACTCTTCCCCCCTGCTCATGATCTCTCTCTCTATCTCTCTCTTTACTTTCTCTCTCAAATAAATAAATATAATATTTAAAAAATAAAATCTAATTTGTCTGATATAAGGATTGCCACCTACCTTTCTTTTGACATTCATCATCATGCTAAAATGTTTTCTACCCCCTCACTTTCAATCTGGTGGTGTCTTTGAGTCTAAAATGAGTCTCTTGTAGACAGCATATCAATGAGTATTGTTTTTTTATCCAATCAGAAATCCTGTGTCTTTTGATTGTAGGATTTAGCCCATTTATATTCAGAGTGACTACTAAAAGGTATGAATTTAGTGACACTGTATTACCTATAAAGTGTCTGTTTCTGTATATTATCTCTGTTCCTTTCTGGTCTATGTTACTTTTGGGCTCTCTCTTTATTTAAAGGATCTTCTTCAATATTTCTTGCAGGATTGTTTAGTGATCACAAATTCTTTGGTTTCTGTTTTTCGTGGAAGCTCTTTACCTCTCCTTCTATTCTGAATGACAGCCTTGATGGATAAAGTATTCTTGGCTATGTATTTTTCTTTTTTAGCACCCTGAATAGATCATGTCAATCCTTTCTGGCCTGCCAGGTCTGTGTGGATAAGTCTGCTACCTGCCTTATATTTGTACCCTTGTAGGTCAAGGAGGTCTTTTCCCTGAGCTGCTTTCAGGATTTTCTCTTTGTCTCTGAAACTTGCAAGCTTCACTATTACATGTCAAGGTGTTGACTTATTTTTTATTTTGAGGGAGGTTCTCTGTGCCTCCTGGATTTGAATGCCTGTTTCCCCAGATTAGAGAATCTAACCTGCTCCCCAGATTAGAGAAATTCTCACTTATAATTTTCTCAAATATACCTCAGGTCCCCTCTCTCTCTTTCCTCTTCATCCAGGACCCCATTTATTCTAATATTGTTTCACTTTATGGAATCAATTTTCTCTCAAATTCTTGCTTCAGGATCCAATATTTGTTTATTTCTCTTTTTCTCAGTTTCTTTATTCTCCATCATTTTGTCTTCTATATCACTTACTCTCTCTTCAGCCTCATTTATCCTTGCAGTTAGAGCCTTCATTTTTTATTTCATCTCATTAGTAGACTTTTTGATTTTGATCTGATTATAGTTCTTTTATTCCTCCAGAAAAGGATTCTCTAGTGTCTTCTATTCTTTTTTAAAGCCCAGCTAGTATCTTAATATCATTTTTCTGAATTCTAATTTTGACCCCTTACTTATATCCATATTGTTTACATCCCTGGCAGTTAGTACTGCCTCTTGTTCTCTTTTTAGGGGTGAGTTTTTCTGTCTTTTCATTCTGTTCATAGAAGAATAGATGAACAAGACAGTAAATACAAAAATAGCAACAGAGACCCTAGAAAAATACACCCTAAACAAATCAAAATAGGTCAGATATCAAAAAAGAGAGAGAGAGAGAATAAAATCAAACAGATGAACAGAACAGAACAATAAACTAGGAAGACAATAGATCCCAAAATTGTAAAGAAAGAAAAAAATATATGTATGTACCAAAATAAAATTGACTACAATGAAAGGAAGCTAAAAATGAAAAAAAAAAAATCTATCTATCTATATATATATATAATGTAAATGTAAAAATGAAAATTAAAAAAAAAATCTTTAAAAAAGGGTGATAAATTAGTTGAAAAGAAAAAAAAATAAAACTGAAAGGCTAAAGAATCATGAGAAAAAAACATGAATTCTGTATACTATTTTCCCCAGCTCTGGAGTTTTGCCGTTCTGTATGATCAAAACACTTGGTGTTAGCTGGATGTTCCTACTGTTTTTTTTGGGGGGGGGGGGCACTGTTGCTCTGATTCTCAGGGGTCTTTACCTGGGTGAAACTGCACCTCCCTTGCCAGGGGTCTGGGCTCAGTATAAGTGGCTCTAGATTCCTCTATGTGGCTTTTGTTCCCTGAAGTCTTTCAGCACCACTTTGGGGGATTGAAATGAAAATGAAATCAGCAGTGCCCCTATCTCCATCCCCAGAGTTGAAAGTTCATGCTCCCCACTCTTCAGTGAGCCTTCACAGAAAATTAATCACTCTTGTTTCCCTAGTTTCCATCCACATTCTGTGTTCATCTAGCTGTTGATGGAGTGTTTTATCTCAGGCACAAGATTCTGTTTTGAGTCTCCAAACTTTACAGAGGAGGGAGGGGGTGTCTTGTCACAGTTCTGCCTCTTACTTGGCCTGTGATGGAGAGCAGTCACCAAACTGTACAGTGATTCGTGGTTTATGGCAACACCAAATAGTAAGCCCACTCCCGAACTCCCTGTTTGCAGCTGTCTTCCCTTCTCCAATGCTTGGGAACACTGCTGCACTCAGGCACCTCCCTTCTTTCTGTGACCCTGGGGTTCCTGAGACCACACTGTCCCACCTAAGATTCCATCCTGCTTGAGCTATTTCACACTACCTGAGCACATTTCAGGCATAGATGTCCCCCACCAAAGCAGACTTCTAAAAGTTCCAATTTTGCACTCTGCTGCTTGTATTACTTTCTGGTACCTGGCTCCCTACCCCAGGGTTTACCTTCTAATATATCACCTTGGATTCACTTCTCTACATCTCCTACCTCACAAAAAGTAGTCATTTTTCTATTTGTAGAATTGCAGCTATTCTTTTCTTAGATATTTTGTTGAGTTCACAGGATTTCAGAATGATTTGATGGCTATCTAGCTGAATTTCAGGAACCAGACAGAACTAGGGTCCCCTACTCCTCCACCATCTTCCCACCTATGTTCATTTTTAAGTTATGTAAGCTCTCTTTTACTATTTTTTCTGAGAGTTTTTATTTAATCATATATGTTTAAAATTTAGTCAAATACTTTTTGCACTAATTGAAATTATGAGGGTTTTCTTCTTTATTTGTTTGTATAATAGATTCCATTGATTGATTTTCAAATACTGAACCAGTCTTGCATCCCTGCCATAAACTCTTTGGACATGGTGTATAAACATTTTTATATTGTGAATTCTATTTGTCAATACCTTATGGATGATTTTTGTGTCTATATTAATGAGAAATACTGGTCTATAAGGTTTTTTTTTTCTTTTTTGTTTTGGTACTATCATTATCTGGTTTTGATATTAAGGTAAGCCTCCTAAAAAGTCAGGAAACATGTCCTCCTCTTAGTTTCTAGAAGAGATTATATGTTGAATAGAATCTTCTAGTAGAAAGATTTTAATTCTTTCCTAAAAATGTATGTTTGGGGATTTAAAAAATGTTATTAATTTCATTTCCTTAATAGTTATAGGGTTATTCCAATGATCTATTACATATTAGTTATGTCACAATAGTTTGCTTTTTGAGGAAATAAAGTAAGATTGAATCTCTTTATTTTAGCCAGCAATAAACTTCTGTTGTTACCATATATCTTTTTTTCAGACCTATGAAAAGATATTGAAAAAGAGTACTAAAAATCCTTATACCTGCTACTCAGCTGAAGAAAGAAATATTACACATATTTAAGGTTAAAGGTTAGGGTTAAAGTATTATGGTTAAAGGCTTTGTATATTTTTCTTCCTTTTTTCCTGTTCTTATCTTTATCCTAATAATCATTACCCTGGCTTTGATATTTATTACTCACTCTGATGTCCAAGTAATTGCTTTTTAAAACACTAGTGTGGCTAACCAATATCATATCTAGATTTATACCTTTTGACTTAGATAGCATGTGTTGACAAAAATAGTATTGACATGATGTCATTTTGATTTGTTTCCACAGCTCTCCCAGTGTTTACTCAACTACCTCAGGATATAAGTGTAGAGGTTGGCAAGAATATAAACATTTCATGTCATGCTCAAGGAGAACCACAGCCCATAATTACCTGGAACAAGGTAACATCTCAACTAAAAGTGCAGTAATAGTAAAAACACTGACAAGTGTATTGACCCAGTGAAAAGAGGTAATGATTCTCACATTGATTTATTATTGTTGTGATTTTTGTTAGCAAATAATATTTTTTACACTGAAACAAGTTTATTTCCTGCTTCTTTTTTGTTCATTTTTTAAGTAACTACATCTGATTTTGGCCCAGGGCTTTGATAAATTTATCCTTTCTTATTTGCTTGATGATGAAAGCTTCATAAACATAACTAAATTCTTCTAAGGAAAAATTGCTTTTGTCTTACATAAATTTAAGAGTTTTAGTGGCTAGCAGGAAACAATTTTGAATTAATAACTCGGAAGTGGATTAAAAGTAGGGCATTAGCTGTAACAAGAATGAAAACTTGTTTTCAAAACAAAGTAAGATGAAAGTCCTTCTGTAGGTTCAAAGTTAAGTGACTTTAAGGAAATAATAGCTTTTTATTTATCTATTTTATTTCTTTGGTTCTTTGAGCTATATTCTTCCAACACAATTGCTTCTTTCACTTTAAGTTTTTTTTTTAATCAAATTGCAATGATTGGTCTCAGAGTCTGATGTTCTTAAAAAATAAATGAAATGGAGTACATCAGAGTGCAGAGTGCTAACCAGAAATGGCATACATCAGAATGACAGTTTTTATAGAAAATTTCAAAAAAAGTAAAGTTTTCACTATGAAAATTTGCAAAGCTATTTTCCAAAAATACTTGTTTATTTTTGTTGTTGCCATACAGCAACAAGGACTTAGTTTTGGTGGCTCATTTCTCTTGTGGTATAGCTGAGCATCATGTGGAGTTCTTTATAAAAAAGTAAATTTAATGGTCTCAAAGTTGAACTTTTAGGCTCAGGTACTCTCAAATAGTCTGAATAGTTTTTATAATTTCTTTTGAGTGTAATATAATTCAAATATATCTTACTAAAAAATAGGCATTGTGAAAAATATACATTTTTGTCAGTCTCTAGAGCCTTATTTGACATACTAAATGCTGTATCATATAATTATATCAGGAAAATAGCTCAGCCTAATTCCTAAAAGGTAGCTTTTAATTCCAAATGAATTAATTGAGGGCTGACTATATGCCAGACATTTTGTGTATGCTAGCACATTTAATCTTTATAATAATCCTCTTCTATTCACAAGGCTAAAATGGTGTGAATTAGGGTACTCCTAAAATAAGCAGATAAGGAATTTATTGGAAAGCTAACTGATAGCTCAGAGACCCTAAGCAAAACCTATAGAACTGTAAGGTTAGCCTAAGAGTTCTGATAGTATATAAGGAGAGCATGTAGGAAGGGAGTGCTTTTGCAAAGAAGCTTGTGCACCTGATCACTTCTTAGTCTTCTGTATGTCTGGTCTTTTTTCATCTGCCCTCCATCTGGTAGGTCCTGATAGTCCATCTCATCTCCTCCCCTGAGTTACCAGCCATCCATCACTTTGGACTTATTTTCTAGTAATGGCAAGAGAAAACTGTGAGAATCTGAAGACCTATGAAACATTTTTTTTTTCCCCCCACTCTGAACCTTTCTGGTTACATTCTGGCTTACTAGTCATCACTGGGGTATGAGTTCTTTTGAAATAGCAGCCCATCTTCAGTGTCCTGTGAGTCTCTTGGGAAGGGAAAAGAGAAACGCATCTCTACCCCTACTCCATTCAAACGCAGTCCTGGAAAGCGAATTTCTTTTCCTTTTTAAAAATTAATAGCATAATAATGAAAAGTACATGAATCCATACTAATTACAACTGAATACATTTAATAATATTTCATATGAAATGTAGTCATCCTACCATCTTAAGTATAATTTTAATTGAGAAACACTGATATATAAATTTTTGCAGGTACATAAAACTTATGAGTACATATATAGAAATAGAAGAAGAATCAGAAATATGAAAGTATTTTGATGCTTTTAGTTGGTAGATTTGTGAAAATTTTCCTTCTTTTCAAATTTTATTTTTATTATTGTCAGAACCCTTTTCTAGAAGAAAAATATGAATAACCTATGTATTCATTCATTGAAATGATGATTTTAAAACGATCATAATATTAAATAATTACATAATTGAATTTTGAGTATCATATTTGTTTTAATTAAGAGAGAAAGCTAAACTATACTTCCTAATAAGCACTTTCTCTCTCTTTTCTTCTCTTACTTAGATTCATAAAATATCTTTTCTAATGCTTGACACAGTAGGTGGTCAGTATATATTTGTTGAACAAATCAAACTATATCAAACAAAATGTAAGATGTTATTTTTTAAGGAATCATATTTCCCTCCTGTGACAATTATTTTCCCTCCCTAGGCAGGTGTTCAGATTACTGAGAGTGGTAAATTCCATGTCAGTGGTGAAGGCATGCTAACCATCTATGACGCAGGGCAAGCTGACCAAGGAAGATATGAATGTGTAGCTCGGAATTCATTTGGCTTTGTTGTGACCAGTATGTTTCTCACAGTTGTAGGTAAGTGTGGCTCCTGATGCGACCTAGATAAATATCTTTGACAGCTTCTACTTCTCATCCTAACTGATTTGTCTCACTACCCAAGTTTCCTTACATGTTTTTTTCTAGTCAAATTTATTGATATTAAATCAATGTTATTTAAAATTTTTAAATCTAAGTTTTAAATGTAAACTGTATTGAAAGGTATCAAACACCAAAACTATCAATGCCAAAAGTGAAAAAAATAGGAAGGATTCACAAATGTATATCACGTTTTCTTAGGAAATAAAAATTATAGAATGTAAGATACATTCATAGCTGAATAAAGTGGAGTCAGAGATTTAAGGATAAGTGGAATTTAACATGTGTGAGTTACTCTGACATGGTATATTTGGTTCTACAGTAAAATTAAAAATCAATCAATCAATCAAACTTCTAGGTAAGATTTGCCACTATAAGAATAAATATCTCAATATTTTGGAACATTTATAATTGGTCAGCGTATTTGGCATTGTTTACATTTTGTGATCCATCATTTAGTTGTAGCCCTCTGCTACTTGTTCATAAATGGTGACTGCTTTAAAAAATTGTCATAGTTTTACAAAAAATAAAATGCTTTTTTTTTTTTTTCCCTTCAATCAATCAGTTTGTATTGGAAGTGAGAGAGTCTATTTGTGGGCAGATTCGAATGGAAACCTCAGCTGTGGATATGGGAATGGGGACTGGCTCTGATGATGGACTGGCATGTTCTCCACGTGGGGAAAGAATTCAAGAAAAGCACAGCATGTGGGGACATGTGAATTGACATCAGGGTTGCTTTTTCTGTGGTTGGGTTTAGGAGCTTCTGCCTTACTGACAATCAGCAGTTCAAGTAAATGAGTTCAGCTACAAGCATATGGAGTACTATTTTGGGCTTTGCCTGCTTTTTGGTTTCCTTAGAAATGGGCAGATTTCATAAATAGGGTTGTACAGATTTATTTCTTTCCTTTTAGTTTTTCCAGCTCTTACTGGTCTCTAAAACTATTGAGTAACTCTTCTCATTATAAATACAGGCTTGGATAAAAATAGATTTATTTAATTAAGTCACATCCTTAAAGATGTCATTGCCTTCCCTTCATGTAGTACAATAGTTTCATATTCTTATACCTGAAAATTCTCCTGAGAAATCAAACTTCCAAATACCCATTTGTTTGGGTATTTTATATAAAGTATATATTTTCATTAACGGTGCAGCCATCTTTACATATTTATTATACTGTATAGTAAAAAGTATTCTCTGTAGAATATTAGCCTTAAAATTATAACAATGTATCTAGTAACTAGCGAATATTTATTCTAGCAGGGTCAGAAATTCTTTATCACATAAAATTTCTTAAAGTTACAAAATCTTAGCCTTATTTGGTATCTGTTATAAGTTCATGTTTTTCCCGATTTAGAATCTATAATAGTTGTGTTTCTTTTTATAAATTTATAGAGCTCCTTTTCTACTGCTTAACTATTTATGAGATCAATGAAAAAATATTCTTGAGCATTTTGGAAAAAACTTATTATAAAATTTAAAATACTATCTTTTAGGTTCAAGAGATGCTAGAAATATTTACTACTAAACAAACACATACACAAACAAACAAATATTCTCTGCCTCTTATTCTCTCCATTTGTCTCTGTTTTGTTCTGCCACATACACACAAACTATAATTACAGTGGTCAACATTTTAGAACCTCCAACATAAGAATTTCATTGTGGTAGATTGAAATTTAACAATCCATTTTATATACACACATTAAAAGTAAAACATTAAGATTAAAATGTATCAGTCACTCTATTTACCAGATTTTAAAACACTGATAAGTAGCATTTACCAATATTCTCCTCTATTGTATAGAGAGCAGAAAGTCAGGCTATAGAGATAGAGTAGTACAAAAGAAGAAGTTATTCAGTCAAGAAGAAAATTATGTTTTTTGCTCTTGAGACATTTTTATAGCAATATAAGGAGAAATTAATTTATATTTGTACCAAATACATTTTATGACATTAGAAATATTTTTTAAAGGTTTTATCTATTTATTTGACAGAGAGAGACACAGCGAGAGAGGGAACAGAAGCAGAGGGAGTGGGAGAGGGAGGAGCAGGCTTCCTGCTGAGCAGGGAGCCCCGATGTGGTGCTCGATCCCAGAACCCTGGGATCAGGACCTGAGCCTAAGGCAGATGCTTAACGACTGAGCCACCCAGCCACCCCAACATTAGAAATATTTTTATAAAGAGAAGTAAAAATATGAAGATATAAATTTTAAAATTTTGAATACATTTAAGATTTAAGTGTGTGTGTATGTATGTGTGTTTACACAACCCAAATTGCAGAATAGGAGGAGATGTGTCAATATAAAGTATCACTTATGGAACATTTTATGACTTAGACACTTTCATTCACCAGTTATCCTAATTAAAAGGAAAAGACCATGCATTATAGGAGGATTTTCCAATCTTAATGCCCTAATTAAGCAGTGATGGAATGTTGTAACTCTGCTCATTGTGTTAGAATTGATACAAAGAGTATCATGCCTTGTGAGTTGCTATTCTGTACTGGGAATACAACTGCACAAAGTCATCTAAAAGAACAAAAATATACAATGACAATTTAAGGAAAATCTGGGATATATACATATATATATATCATGCATTTGAATGAGTGATGCTCAAAGTAAGTCATTTATAATAGCAAAAGTAAAAAGGGTTCCCACAAATTGTGATTTTTTTAAGGACTTTTTTTCTTCATGGATGTAATAGATTTTTAATAGTTTTAGTAAATTTTTACAAACCTTTAAGGCTGATGCGGTGTTTACTGGGAACCTATCCTTTGAGGGTGTCCTCAAAATATTTTGTGTTGAGAAATATTACATCAGCATACCTATTTCTCTGGATGATATTTGGCATATGAAAGTTACACATATTATGTTAGATACCCCCAAACTCACAATTTTTATTCAAAACATAATTTATTTTAATACCTCCTACATATATTGATGTATTGTTAAGTACTGTCAAGTTCATAATTCACAGTATATTCTTACGATTAATTTCTTGCTTGTGAAAATGGTTCAGTCTGAGGACACAAGACATTTACATTGAATATGAACAGTGTGAGATAGTGGGAAAAATCCTGGGTTAAATCAAGAAACTTACCTTTATTGATCTCAGCCACTTTGGATACCTCACCTATAACTGGAATTAATTTTCTTGTTTCTTAAAAAATGTGGAACTGGACACTCAAGAGTCCTTCTTGGCATAGAAATTCTGTTTCTACAATAGCATTCAAATGCGCAACAATACTCAGGAAGAAGTTTAGAGCCTGTCTACATGACAGAATGTTTACCAATGAGACATTGGAATAATATGTGGACTGGCTAAAAGTGAAATAGTGACACAGCATGGATTCAATGAGAGTTTTGGAGCACAAATACCACGTAAATACTGTTTGTAATGATATAAAAAATAAATCCAAACAATGTTGTCTTCTTTGAAATTCAGAGTTGAGTATCTAATGGTATGTTGAATTTCATTTTGGATAACCCACAGGTCTTCCAATTCCATAGATTAAAAACTGATCTTGAATGTATGCCAAATTGAACTCCTCATTTTCACCTCAAGACCTTATAACTTCCTGACAGTCCTTTAATACAGACCATGTTCTGTAAGGAGGAAGCCAGAAAGTTTTCTGATTTTTTTTTCCGCTCCCTCTTCCTTCTTTACACTAACTGCCACATCTCACCAGTTTTTCCTTCAAATATTGCTTCTTTTCCATTTCTCCATATAACCTCCTCTTTCATAGTTCAATCTTTGGTCATTCTGCAATAACTTTCTAAATGATATTTCTACTTAGAGTATTCTCTACTTTGACTATATTCTCAACCTGATAAATTATAAATGAGAATTAAGGCTACATTAGTTGGTTTTAAGTTAATGAGACCTTTTCTATTATGTTAAGTAAATAACCTGTATTAAACTGATACTAATATCACTACTAAGAAAAAGTTAACATTTATTGGGCATTTACCACTTGTTCCAAGTGTTTTTTATCAATTAACTTACTTGATGCTTTTGGGATCTAGTTATTTTTTTGAAATTCTGAATGAATAACTCACTGATTTTTTTACATTCTAATCCAGTTGTTATTGTCTAGATCAAACATCTGTTTCAAAACCACTGCAGTTGTTATACAATGAAATAACTATGAAGTATCAGAAAATTTTAATTGTTTACTCAAATATATCAATGAAATGAAATTGATACTAAATCATTTTTAATTGCTATTTAACTATATTTGTTTATTTACTTTGAATATGACATGAATTAATTTACATAATAATTAATAGTTACGTGATAATCTTGTTTACCTTGGCAAACTTTAATAATACAATGAATGGTGGAATATTTTATAAATAACAACATATACCTAATATACATATACATATGTCTGTAATACCTTTAACCATATTTGATATATTTCCAATCCATTTATACATAAAATCTATATTGAACACATATGTCTATCCTGAGCTAAACCACATGTTTCAAAAAAAAAGTAGCATTAAATTTTAAGAAGAGATTTTTAGTAGAGTTGTGTTTGGATAGTCATGAAATTATAAGGGAAGAGAATAATCAAAATAAAAGGCTCATCTCAATTATTAAGACCAAAAAAAAGTAGTGTCTTTCCTTTTCTGTCTCTGGAAAAAAAACGGTGGAGCTTGCAAGACAGTGAACCCATTTACATATTCAATGATGCAAAATGATGAATAAGGCAGAGTTGTTGCTGTTCAAAGAAAATTATTTCACAAAGGCAGTCGTTCATATCCATTTGTATGCTGTGAGAGTGTCTGGCTTCCTAGGAGAGCCCTCTCCAGGCTCAGTGGTTGGTCCGCTGTTCTCTTTAGCAGAAGATTTCATGTGGGAAGTCTTATTTGATTAATGATAGTTACATTATCTGGCCACTTTTCTTCAGGAGGGAGGGGGAGGTAAAGAATACTCAGTTGTGAAAGAAACTCTGCTTTTATTGAGGTCTAGGTATTTTGTGAGAGTGAGGGCGGGGGTGCAGATGTTCTGCTTCGATGCCCCTCCTCAGGCTCCACCCCGTTCCTCCCTGACTCCTATTCTCTCCGATCTAGGCTGTGCTCCAACAGAGTGGGCACACAGGAGTTGGTGGGCCATTACACCTAAGGGCCCCCTTCCTGAAAGGACTCAAATTTATCTTTTGACTTTATCTGCCTTGGAGGTGATAGAGTCTCATAGATACATGGACAGAACTGAAAGGAGATGTTCACCAGGAACTTTAAACATGCTTAATTTCATAACCCCACTGAGGCTTTTTCTCCTTTTTTAACCCCAAGATTTAAGAAAAGAAAATGATCTAGTTCTTCCTCCTTCTCTACAAGATTTTGCATAAAAAAATGGAGAATATACTCAGAGTTTTCTGATCATTCTATCCCTACAACATTAATTGAGGTAGTTTTTAAGACAAATAAAATATTAACAGTGTTGTTTGATTCTAAATGTGCCCCAATAAACTGAATTCGCTTTGCATAATACAGTGCTCTTCTGGAAACATTTATGGAAATCTTTTTGCAATTTGTACCACAATAACTAAAACAATACTGAGACCGAATGAATAATAAAAAGGTTAGTTTTATTTTATCATAAAACTATGAAACCTTAAAAAATTCATAATTGAAATGACATAAGTGAGAAAGAGTTCTTGTTACCACAAATATTTTCTGTGTGAACATATTACATATTTAATATACTTTTAATAATCTGTGAACAAACAACTTTATGGTTTTCTATTTGTGCACATCAAAATTTAATTATTTCAAACAATGTTTACATGTTCTGCCACCTTTCTTGTTATTTTTCTTTCCTTTTCACATCTCCACACTTGTTGGTTTATTATTAATAAAGAGAAAAAGCAGGTCAAACTGAACAAATGACAACACAGTAGCAATCAATAATTTTGTGAAGATATGGATTATTTATGGGATTAGAACATAACAATCACTGAAAGGCAACTTATATTTGCATTGTGACATGTCGTTTTCAAAGAACTTTACATGTCTTTTTTATTTAAAAAAGATATTTTTATTTAAAAAAGATATTTTTTATTTAAAAAAAATATTTGGCCCAACTATATGTTTGGCTCAACTGTATGTTGAAGAAGTCTTATTATTTCCACTCTATGAATGAGTTGGAAGATGAAGAATAGGTGTTGTGAAAAGACTTATGCTTGTAAATTTTATACAACCGTAATAGCAAAACTATTTTATGAACAGAATAAAAGCAAAATTATCAAACAAATAAAATTCAGATGAACATGTTAATTGATGCTTTCCCAAAATTTAAATATCCCTTCCAAATTCTGTCTGCCACAGTGAACAGCCTTTTGAGTTTTGGCTGGTATTGTCAGCTATGTGATAACTCAGTCCTACATGCAAGCTTTGATAGACCCCTGATTGTATTTTATTCACACAGTTGCAGAGGTCCAATGACAGTAATTGTCATGAATAAGAACACATCATTGATGCCACTCTCTACACTTGAGGTTCACAAGTGAAGGACTAAAAGGGAAACAATAGAGAAAAGGCTAACATCTATAGGCCAGCACAGATTGATTGGATTGATCTCAGTTCCTTTATTTCCAAGTAAAAGTAACAAATTCAGTAGGCTCATTCTTACTGACTTGATTTGAACTATCACAAGGCATATCATGTTAGGTATATTGAAAATACTAGGTATTCTCATAGTTATTGCAATTATATTGATTGCTTAATTGATTTTCTAATTAATCCATCTCCTTATAAGCCAATACTCCACTCGCATCATGCTCATTATGTCATGTAACAGCTATAATGCATTTATTATATTTATAAATATTAATATTCATATACATAAATATTTTTATTAAAATGATTTAATTAAATCCTTTTATTCTCTTTCAGCTTTCTAATTTTTACATTAAGTACTCTTTTTTTAGTATCCATGCACGTGTCGTCCCACCAATTCTTACTGCTGCATGATATTTCATACTGTAAATCCACCACATTTTTTTCTCACCCACACTTCCATTGCTGACAATTTTCCCTAATTCCTTTCATACAAAATTGCAATGAACATTCTCATTTTTTTATCCTTTATGGATTTGTATCAGAATTTCTCTAGATATATCTGTAGGAATCAAATTGCTGGGTGAGAGGGGGTCCACATGTCATTTTATTAAGTAAAAACGAAATAAAAAAATATATCTAACCCTAAACAAAATCTTGGAAATAAGAGCATCAGTTCTACATTCTCACAAGCCTGCCTGTGTCCAGTCACCCCTCCCAAAACTTGGCAGTAATCAGTTTTTTTATTTTGCCAGAATAAGCATAAAATAGAAGTTTATTGATATTTTAAATTTTATTTTTGAGGTTTTAAGTGGTTTCCAACATCTTTCATATACTTAATAACTTTCGGGGTTTCTTCTTTTATAACGTGCATGTATATATTTTTTCTTGGTGCATTACAGGAATTCCTTGAATGAAATAGAATATTATTTCTATTTAGAAATATAGAAATTACAAACATGTTACCTATTACGTTATTTATCTATGACCTCTTTACCTTTTTTACTTATGTCTTTCCTTGAATAGAAATTATCAATTTCATTTAATCAAATTAATCAATTTATCTTTGCTTTCTTTCAAGTATCTTTAGCTAATGTATAGTTAATACAATGTTATTTTTGAATTATAAAATGTAAAACTGACCTATGGAGCTTTAATATTGTGGTCATGATAAAGACTGAATTGAACTGACAGTATAGCCTCTAACTCATAATTACTGCCTGTAATCTAGTTTATCAAGAATGTCTTTGAGCAGAGACCTTGATTTTACTGGTTTTCTTATAATATCTGCATCACTGCTACTTTTTCTTAAAATTTTTTATGTTGGTGATCTTTTAGAACAATTAACAATCTAGTATGTATACATTATCATAATATAAAGGAATTTTTTTTGTAACAACCAGATGTGGAATGCTATTTGCATTCATCTATTGCAAAATACATGAGCATATATATATATATATATATATATATATATATATGTTATATATTTTATATATACTTATATACATATAAATGCACATATGTAATATTTCAATATTATATTGTACTATATAATATGTTATATAAGTGACAATATGCAATCCACACACCTTCCTATTTTTATTTAAAGTTTTCATTTTTTTTGTATCTCCTTTTTGACATTATTTTCAGATTCAGTTTTTGGGGCTATACTTACTCTTGTGTTCAATATTCAACAGTGCTAAGGAAGTATTACCATAAATTCTTTAAGTATTATCAAAAAATGAATCAAATAATATGGATATGCTTAATTATTTTTCTTATATGGGTCTTTAATGCCCATGATCATTTTTAATAACATTTTCTTCCTTTACCTTAAATTTCTTATACCATTACCTGGAGAAGATTTAATATGTTGAAAATTATCAACTCCACAAAGCTTTCTTTGTCTATAATATTCAACTTGATAGAATTCTCACACACTGAAGAGCTATAGAAACAACATGAATTATTTTTCACTGAAATCTTACTAAGTTCAATTCTTGCTTTAAGAAATCTCCATAGGGATGTGATAATATTTACTTCAATTTAATGTTTAACATTAAAGCAAGGTGGCTGAAGAGATAGACATTTCATACCTTTCTGAAGATGACAAATTACTAACAGAGTTGAATCCCATTTGAATCAGTGTTGTAAAAAAGGAAATATTTCACATAGCTTTACTAGATTTTTGGAATGCTTTAGTTCCCTAAATAATGCTGTTACTGTTGCTGGAAGCTTTGGTTCAGGATAATTACCTACTCTTCTGCAATGGACAGTATCATGTGGACACTGTATAGCATTTTTATTGTCTTGAAAGTTTCTGTAATGCCATTTATATGAGATCATTCCTAACTTCAAGGTTTGTTTGATACTTTTAATCATGGAATTGATTTTCAAAGCAATACAGGGTAGACAAGCTGGCGATGACTTTGTTGAATCATCCATTCTTGATGCTGTACAGAGGGTTGACAGTGCAATTAACTCCACACGAAGACATTTGTTTTCACAGTAAGAATTTATTTTATTTTGATTACAAAATTGTTTTCACTTCAGTCCTACTTGGTTTTTATAATCTCCATAAATCACAGCATGCATCGTGCATAAGATTGCCAAAAGCGGGTGTTTTCTTCAGTCTGTGTGTGGGTTATCACCCTCTGGGCTCTCCACCACTGCCAGCTCAGTCTCAGAGAAAATTAAACTTGTTCCCCATAGAATCTAAATGGCATAAAACCTCATTGCAGATTCACTCTATGTTGTCCCATGATAGGTATCAGGTAATGGGTTCTGTTAGGTCAGGGTCCACCAGGGCCAGACCCAGTGCTCCTGGCACTCCAGGAATTGAAAGTGTTCATCAATTTGATCACATCTGGTCATAAACTGATAGCTCACAGGTGAAAGTTTTGTTTAGGATATGTAGTATTTTGGTTATTTTAATTTGAATCAGAACATATTTAGGGTAGCGAAGCCTTCAGGTTCTATAAAGTCCCCATCAGTTCTGATGGAGGTACGTGGGATGCTTTGCATCATCTGATGTATTAGAAAACATGAGTGTTGTCTTCAAAGTCAAATAAAGTACATGCCCAGCCTTTGCAGCTGTTGGTCTAAAGGAATACCTTATAATGCCATAATCAACTATAGCTCTGTTCCCTGCATACCCACAAACAGCATGGCTTGCTGATCATGGACTTGTGTTCTGGAGCCATACACCTTATTTATATTCTTATTGTGATTCCTCACTACATCACTTCCTATCTGGGTGACCTTGAGCAAGTAACTAAGCATCTTAGTACCTCACACTTCTTGCCTATAAAATGGGGATAACGACAGAATCTATTTCATGGACATACTTGCTTGGAAGATTAAATAATACAGATAAAGTGTCTCAGCAGTGTTTGACATATAGAAAGGGCTTACTCTAAGTGAGCTATTAATATTGTTACTATGGTTCTATGATCTAAAGTTATGATTTCAGATGTAGAGGACCAGACATGCTTTAGCTGACCAAAATATCTAAAATGATTTCACATTCTTAGTGACTAATAATCTTTTCACTTATTTAGTTCAATTCTTCAATGCATATAAACCACTACTGGGTGCTGGTTGGTAGGTTCGGTACATGGAATATAAAAATGAATAAGGCACCACCATCTCATCCCTGACAGAGTCCTTCTATAGTAGAAGAGACAATATGTCAACAATTTAAGTATATCTTGTTGTGTATGTAAGAGATGTGTATGAGCATACAGAAGTAATTTAGAAGGTGGTAACTTGTCAGACTTACCAGGAAGATTCATGGGGACAGCAATAGTTGTGCAGGGTTTTAAATGTAAGCAGGAATTTCCAGGCGGTTACATTTGAGGAAAGAGAAGATAGAGAGTACCAACACCCAGAAACTGAGTGATTGCACACTGTTTCAGAGGGTTTACTGAGCCCCCTAGGACATACGTGTGGACACCAAGTTTATAACTTTCACCATAGATGTTGCTTTTTACAAAAAGAAAAAATGTTCCTTAAATCATTGATTCATTAAAAATAGATCTTTTGAGTTCAGCACTGTCAATGGCATTTGGGATTCACTCATTAACAAAATAGGAAAAGAGCTCTCTGTTCCCCCTGTGAAGCTTATTTTCTGGTGGTGAAGCTTTTCTTTTTCTTGAGTTTGGGAACTATATTCTTAAATGCACAGTGAGATTCATGGATTCTGCAGTTTTGCCTTATGAACAGTAACGTCTTTTGTCATTTGCAGAAAACCTCGCACCCCTGGTGATCTGCTGGCTCAGTTTCGTTATCCGCATGACCCATTTACTGTGGAGACAGCAAGAGCTGGGGAGATTTTTGAGCACACACTTCTGCTGATCCAGGAACATGTGAAGCAAGGGCTCACTGTTGATTTGGAGGGCAGAGGTCAGCTTCTGGGAGGCATTTTGTTTTTAGCTTATGGTCATTTGCAAAACTGACCAAAACCCTCAGTTTTTAATCTTCAAAACACCATGTGAGGTAGACATTAATTTACCACTTTGCCAAATGAATGCAGATATTTCCTGTAAGAACTGTAATTCAAAAGAAAAGATGATAAATGGATATTCAAACCTGTCAACTTCTATCAGCTATATATGTCTAGTAAATCTAGGGAGCCCATTTTAGGTGAACTTACTTTTGGAATCTGAAAGATATTACTCCTTCCTGTGAAAAAGGCTTTATTCCCAGGGTAATGGTCCTCTCCTTGTTACTGGAATCACCTAAATCATTCAGTGAATTTATTTGAATTCCTTTCTCTGTAACATATCTATCTTTCCTTCCCAATCTTTTTTGTTGTTGCTGTACTAAAGTTCTCTTGCATTTTTTTTTCTAAAACCAGACCTTTATTTAGTAAATGTCAAATGAGAGTGATGTAGAAATCTTTCTGATTTTCTAAGTCTTTCTTTTTAAAGTGAAGTAAAAATGTGATCCTTTGCTATACACTATTTGTTCTGTGAGCACAACGGCAACTTCTAGAGGTTTCTTTACTCCCCTTCAGAAAATAAACCAAGATGCTGTGCACAAGTGCCTTTCTGTGCTTGTCTCACCCCTTAGGTGCCCTATATTTAAAAAGCTCTATTTAATAGCTCCCATTGATCCATTGTGTCTTGGGTTTCAGAGTTTCCTTAACTAAAACATCCAAGTGAAATTTTCATTTAGTCCATATTAGCATTTGAATCAAAGTTCTGGCTGTTTAATTCCAAGTCTTGGAATTTTCAAGATTAACAGTCTAAATTCATAACTAAAGAATAAGCA
Source organism: Enhydra lutris kenyoni (assembly GCF_002288905.1). NCBI lineage: Eukaryota > Metazoa > Chordata > Mammalia > Carnivora > Mustelidae > Enhydra > Enhydra lutris. Next base: position 14,477,511 of record NW_019154125.1, read on the forward strand.
ATCAATACCTACAGAAATTTAAGTTTGCTAAAATATGCATCCATTGTTTGTGATGATCATTACCAAACTGAGTATATATTCGGATCTAAAATATTAAAGAATTTTAACAAAATTTTCTCAAGAAAAAAAGCATTATGTTGTTCTATCTTTCTTTTATTATTTGTAAAGTTAAAGACCCCCCCCTCCAGGATCAGTTTGTCCTAAAAGTGAACCCAGGATCCATGTCTTTATATACAGGAAGATTATTGCATCTATCCAAGATTAAGATATCTCAGGGTCCAGCCAGAGACCAGCTTACACAGCAAAAGGACAAATGGTCCTGGTATCATTAGCCAGTTTCTGATGATTAAGTAGGGATAATAACTCTTAGCAAATAGGATTTAGTGAATAGTCTTTGCAGATTTAGGATTATGCTGCAATTTTAAACTCTGTTAAAAGATTGGCTCCAAAACACCTCCACGTTGTATTGCACGTTCCCAGGGGAATGACAGTTTGTGGTAGTTTAAAAGTTACTGCTAAATCCCTTTTTATCAACTATCATGCAGGTTAATATTCATACCATCCACGCTAGCATGTCTTAGATCCTGTCCTCCAGGAGAATAAAACCTGGAAGAAAGAAATCGGAAGTGGAAATAAACAATATTACAATCTCGTGATGAGGGCTTACCAAACCCTTACCAACATTGTATTGGTAAAGTCACAGAACTAAGAGTTTGGTGGGAACTGGGACATGTCTCTCCTTTTCTGTTCGTTCTAGCCATTAGCAACTGCTCATAAGAGAGGCATTGCTAAGCAATGCCCCCCCCCATTTTTATTAGAACTTTCCGTTTTGTCCTAATGGATGTAGGAAAGATTTCTGCCTGCCTAGAATGGCCCATCCCTAGGGCACCTTGGGTTGAGGTCTCCCTCTCGCTCCTCCTCAAGGACAGCTCTCTTCATTGCCTTTGCGGCTCTGTTTCAGAATTCCGCTACAATGACTTGGTGTCGCCGCACTACCTCAGCCTCATCGCCAATTTATCTGGATGTACAGCCCATAGGCAGGTGCCCAACTGCTCTGACATGTGTTTCCATCAGAAGTACCGAGCCCAGGATGGGACGTGCAACAACCTGCAGCACCCCATGTGGGGTGCCTCCCTGACTGCCTTTGAGCGCATCCTGAAGCCTGCCTACGAGAACGGCTTCAACCTGCCACGGGGGGTCGGCCGTCACACCCTGTCAGGCCGGTATCCCCTCCCACCGCCCAGGCTGGTCTCCACAGAGCTGGTGGCTACGGCCACTGTCACCCCTGACCATCGATACACACACATGCTCATGCAGTGGGGTCAATTTTTAGACCATGATCTGGACCACACAGTGCCTGCGTTGAGCACATCTCGCTTCTCTGATGGGCGGCTGTGTAGCTCGGTGTGTACGAATGATCCGCCTTGCTTCCCCATCATCATTCCTGACACTGATCCCCGAGGGACTCGAGCGCCGTGCATGTTCTTTGCACGCTCCAGTCCCGTGTGTGGCAGCGGCATGACCTCCTTAGTGATGAATTCAGTCTACGCGAGAGAACAGATTAACCAGCTCACAGCATATATAGATGCCTCTAATATCTATGGGAGCTCAGAGCGGGAATCTCAAATTTTGCGAGACTACTCAGAGCCCCGGGGACTCCTGAGGACAGGCTTGCCGTGGGTCCCATCCGGAAAGCCCTTACTGCCCTTTTCTTCGGGCCCACCCACCGAGTGCACAAGGCCAGAGCAGGACAGCCGCAGCCCCTGTTTCCTGGCTGGGGACCACAGGGCGAACGAGCAGCTGGCCCTCACAGCCATGCACACCTTGTGGTTTCGGGAACACAACAGGGTCGCCACGGAGCTGTCTTCCCTGAATCCCCACTGGGACAGAGACACCCTTTATCATGAAGCCAGGAAGATTGTAGGTGCTCAGCTGCAGCACATTACCTACAGCCACTGGCTGCCCAAGATTCTGGGGGCACCTGGCATGAAAATGCTGCAGGATTACCAGGGCTACAACCCCAATGTGAATGCAGGGATCATTAACTCTTTTGCTACTGCAGCCTTCAGATTTGGTCACACGTTAATCAATCCTATTCTTTATCGACTGAATGACACCTTTGGAGAAATCCCTGAAGGCCACCTTCCACTCCATAAAGCTTTCTTTTCACCCTCCAGAATAATCGAGGAAGGTGGGATAGATCCACTCCTTCGGGGGCTATTTGGTGTGCCCGCTAAATTGCGGGTGCCTTCCCAGCTGCTCAGTGTAGAGCTAACCGAGAAGCTGTTCTCCACGGCCCACTCTGTAGCGCTGGATTTGGCTGCCACCAACATTCAAAGGGGGCGAGACCACGGGATCCCTCCCTATGCTGACTTCAGAGTTTTCTGCAATTTGACATCTGTTGAAAATTTTGAGGATCTTCAAAACGAGATTAAAGATTCAGAGATTCGACAAAAACTGAAAAAGTAAGTGTGCAAATGTTGCTTAGATTTATATGTTTCCTGGGAGAGGGAGAAGTGTTAAAGGACATTTTGTATGGTTGGATTTGGTTGCCTGGGGATGTTAACTGCAGAGCCTTTAATAATTGTTATTGTGGGAAAAGTCAAATACTAAAGGAAGGATTTCTAGAGACTAAGCAGTAACCCCTCTGTCTATCCATTTCCTTTGTAAATAAATGTAAATATTGCTGCCTCCCTGCTAGTACTTGCTAGTACATTTCAACTAGAAGAGGTGGGCTGGTCTCCTGCATTCCTGTCGGGTGGTAATCCAATCAAGGCCTTTTTATTGATACAGTAAGGTCTCAAGTTTGAATGTAAAGCCTTGTAATAAGTCCATCACATTCGCTTACTTAGGCAGAGCAAAGTAGTGAAATCAAAACATAAATTAGTTTTTGTCAAAAGAACAAATAATCTAAATTTATCATCAGAATGTAAGTCGAGGTTTATTCACTACATCATTAGTGCCTTTCAGTAAAGTACTAATATTATGTTCTCTATATGTGAGATTCAAATTTCCTTTTCACTTACAAATATGGGACATTTCCAGGAAACAACTCTAACTGCTCCTCATGCTTACCCTCCTTCATCCTCCAGAATATTAAGAAAAAAAAAATTAAAGAAATATTTTATTAAGAAGTTTTGTCCGTAGTTGGCAAATACAGAAGACTAACATGCTTATTGATAGCTTATGGTATATTAATCTGAAATCTTTTATAGAAGCTTAAAATTGCAAATTATGGTGCTAATTGCCAAGATTAGGCCCTTTCTTGTAATATTAAGACTATGATTTTTTATGCCACTAGAATTTGTTTCATACTTATGTAGAATATTAGACTAAGAAAATGTGTAATATATGTAGAAAATATCAGAGCATCATGCAGATTGAATTTGCAAGAACATTGTCTTTGGATTCATAGAGACCTGGTTTAAATCTCTATTCCACCACTTATTAGTGATGAGAGCTTGTGAAAAGTATTTGAACAGCTTTAAATCTCAGAATACATATAAAATGAGAAAACACTACCTCCTTGTCGGAGTTGTTCAAAGGTGAAATTATATAGAATGTATCAAATGCCTAGTTCAGTTCTAGTGCATCATAGGTAATCAAAAAGTCTTACCTGTGGATAGATTTATTGTAACATTATCATTTCAGTTGTCAGCAGCATTATTAGATTGCACATATGCTCTGATCCAGCCCTGTGCTAAGCACTGAGACCCTAGATGAAAGAAATAGCTTCCTGAAGAGCCAGACAGCATGCAGGGAGCTGGCTGTAATCAGTGTGGAAAAGATTGTCATAGAGATGGGAATTGAATGTTATGGAAACACAGAGCTGAGAAATGGAAAGTATGTGTAAGAGTCACCCCAAGCTAGTGATAAAAGATGCCATTTGATCTTCTCTTGGAATTTTCTGAGTGTGATAAATTGAATGAAGTGGGAATGGCAGACAGTATCCCAGGGAGAGGGAAAGAAGCAGGAAGGCATGGGGTTGCATGGCAGGAGGGGGTAGAAAGGTGACAAGGGGAAGCTTTCAAAGGACCCTGTATGCCATGCAAGGGAGTTTGATCTTCATTCTCTGTAAAGCAAGAGAGTGACTCCAGGAAGACTTTTCTGTGAAATGCTAACCTGCACAAGCTGTCCTGGGAGAAGGAGAGGCTAGCAGCAAGGAATTCCATTCCACCACAATTCAGGTGAAGAAAGAAGAAGGGGAGATAGGCTCTTGGCAGTCTTTGCAACACTATATTCATTTTAAATGTTTCCTGTAAGCACGTCATCTACATTGAATAGACCTGGGAGCAAGTCTTGCTTTGTGACTCATTGGGGTCCCACTTCTCAACTTGCAGCTAACCTGTAAATTCATCACCAATTATAGAGTAGGAGCAATGTGTCCTTTTAAAATGTCCCCGTCACAGGGGCGCCTGGGTGGCTCAGTGGGTTAAAGCCTCTGCCTTCTGCTCAGGTCATGATCTCAGGGTCCTGGGATCGAGCCCCGCATCGGGCTCTCTGCTCAGCAGGGACCCTGCTTCCTCCTCTCTCTCTGCCTTCTTCTCTGCCTACTTGTGATCTCTGTCTGTCAAATAAATAAATAAAATCTTAAAAAAAAAAATAAAATAAAATGTCCCCGTCACAAAGTCTTCCTGAATCCTCTGGCTCTCATGTGTGATGAAGCAGACTGCATGTCATTGCCACACACAGCATTAGACTGGAATATAGATGCAGGCCCTCTGCTGCAGGACGCATACTCCTAGTGGCCAGTGCAAGGCATGACTGACCTCTGAGATGGACAGTGGCTCGCTCATATACTGCACATGGAGTGTTCACACACCTGGCTTTCTTTGTCCTCCTTTAATGCATTTGGGATGTTAACACTGAGTCTTCTGAAACCTAACAATGAGTCTTTATCCCTGCTTTGGGGAATGTTTGAACTGTGGGAACTTTGTGCAGCCTGGTACCTGGCCTTAGCCTGAGGAGAGCAGGACTGACCAGCATGAGTAGATGTGGGGAGGCCAGGAAGCTGACTACCTTACTTTCCTCTTAGGCTGCTAGGTGTCTGACTTTGCTCTGGCATTCGTAGTAAATTTATAAAACAGCAACCTCAGATTCATTCAACCACGAGCACAAAATAGATAAGTTGGAGTTGTGTTTACAGTCTCCATCTTTAAATTCATAGATAGCAGTTTGTCAGGAGCTGATTTTACTAAGGAGGGTGCCATGGCTTTCCATATGCCCGTTTACATACTTATTGCTTTACTCTCTCCTGTTACTTGTTACTTCTTTTCCTTTCTGTGTTATTTTGCAAGTGTGGTTTTAAGTTTGTTTCTAAAGCACTTCAGTCAAATTTAGAAACAAGTAGGGCATATCATTAAATCAACAAAATAACAGCTGAAAAAAAAATCAACAAAATAAATACTGCCCTGGAACATTAAAAACTCCATATTTCAGATAATTAGGACAGCTTAAGAATTGACTAAAGTGGAGAATCATAAAAATAATGCATACATATGTCCTCGGTATTTTAATTTTACACATTTGAGCACACATTAAGTCCTGTAACTTGCGCTTTGGGGCAGCAAGCGGGGAAGGTGCAAAGTCTGTGTTCTGGTTTTGTCATTGCTGGTTTAATACGGATCTGCTGATTAGAATTCAGAAGCTTGTGCCCAGGCTGAATCTTTTGTGTGTGTAAAAGTTTGTTTTGAAAGGGGAATAGGAATTTTCCAGGGAAGTGATGGTATGAATGCAGATTCCTTGTACATGTTTCTATCATTCCCCCATAGTAACATAACATGCAACTAATTGGCATTGATGTTTGATTCTCCATTTGACAACCCTTCCCAAAACACTGAATTTGGTCTTCACAGGAATAAGTACTCTCCTCTTTTACACAAAGGCTTCATTATTTTATGTAACATTTAATGAATTACGTAATCCAAATCACAAGTATGACTGTGATGAGCAAGTGGGTAAACTCTGCTGACTCCCAGGTGACAGCTCAACCAACAGCAGCTGCAGCTCAGACAGGAGCCTTTAACCCCAGGGTCATTAGCCATCATCTCTGTGGGCAGGAATGGGGAGCACCGGAATATGAGGGTTTCAGGGAAGAAGAGGTTGTTTAAAATAATTGGTATTTGCTGTACCTTGTACAAATTTTGCGATAGTTAAAAATATTTGGGACAAACTGGTGATTCACAGACCTGTACTAAAAAATAAAAAATTAAAAAAAATACAAAAAAATATTTGGGACATAGAGAAGGGCTACATGGGATAGTGTAAAACTAAGAGAAACCTCAGAGGGTGATGGGGGGATGAAAAGGTGGTGCCAGGAGGCCCAGGTTCCTTCTGTTGGACAGATTGAGTACTGCAATCTTGGACGACTTTAGATTAGCTTTTGTTCTCTTACCTATAAAGTGAGGTTGTTTCACTAAAATGTCCTTGAGGTCCTTTCAGGTCTAAGAGCATATATATATATATTTTTTTCAGTTAATGACTATGGATATAATAAAATGGTAATTCAGAAGGTGCTCTTTAATTAATAGTTTTAATTCACACATAGTATCTTCATATTCCAGAATATATCACCTCATCTTTATGTGTCATCTGGTATACAAAGCCAATGACTTTTCTTTATTTCAGTTAATTTTGAAGCCTTGGGTCAGTTTACCACCCAGAAGTAAAATCTAATTTTCCTTGTACCTTCACATTGGATCTTTAGGCAGCTATTAAAAAGCCAGAAAAACATGCAGAAGCCATGCTACAACTTTCCTCTTGAATGACCAACAGTTTTGCCATGAGGAATACCTGGTCTGTCACAAGAAAGCCACACCGGGGCATTGTTTTAGTCAGCTTTCAGTTCATTTCTGTAAGATTGGTGAGGTACTTTAGATTCTCCTCAAGGAGCTCAGAGCCTAGGGCGTGGGGAACTCACAAGTCACATAACCCTGTCATGTGACATGTGGAGCCACGGCAGTTAGGAGATCATGATGGATTCCTTCAAGAAAGTGGTGTCAAAGTTCTGTCCTCCATATTGTTTTCCACAGTGGTTGCATCACTTTACATTCCCATTAATAGTGCACCAGCGTTCCTTTATCTCCATGCCCTCACCAACACTTATTATTTCTTGTCTTTTTGCTGTGACCCATTCTGAGAGGTGTGAGGTGATATCTCATTGTGGTTTTGATTTGCATTTCCCAGATGATGAGTGATGTTGAGCATACAAACAAGCAAAGAACTCTTAAACAGAAAAGAAACTGATGGTTGCCAGAGGGGAGGGGGCTGGCAGGATGGATGAAATAAATAAAGGAGATTAAGAAGTATAAACTGCCAGTCATAAAATAAATAAGTCATGGAGAATGAAAAGTACAACGTGGGGAATATAGTCAGTAATGTTGTAATAACATTGTTTGGTGACAGATGGTGGCTATACTTATTATGGTGAGCACTGAGGAATGTGCAGAATTGTTAAATCAGTATGGTGTATACCTGAAATTAATATCACACTGCATGTTAACTATACTGCAAAACAAAACAAAACAAAACAAAACAGAACAAAAATAACTCAGTCTTAACAGAGGAGTGGCAGTTATCCATGAGCGACTGTCCTCTGAGAGGGCAGACGGAGGTCATTTGAGATATAAGAAATATGGAGGAAAGACCTGGCAGGCACCAGAGCTAGTGTGATTAGCAGGAGAAACTAGAAGCCATTGGTCTTGCTGACTTGTAGAGTGTGCTGCGTGGAAGCGTCTAATCTAGTAATTAGCATCTAACTCATCCCACTCCAAAGATATTAAGACTTATGGGTGAAATTGACACTTTTTCCCCAAGTGGAATCGTAGATAGAATCCAGATAGATAAAAAGAAAGGCAACAGGAGCTCTAGAAGAAGCAGACAGGAGCGGTATGAAACCCTTTGGCTTTTATTGTGCTCACTTCACTTTTCTTGGACCCAAAGACCTACAGCCTTTGCTAGGATTGTGAAATGCACAGGCTTCTTAACTTCCTCTAGTGCCAAGAGCTGCGGGAATTTCTTTCTTTTCCTCTCTGCTTCCCTGCCTTAGTTCTTTCCTTCTTCCTTCTCACCCTCTTTCCTTCCCTCCCTCTCACCGTCCCTCCCTCATTCCTTCCCCTTTTCTCTTTATCTTTTTCTTGTCAAAAATGTTTAAGTTTTCAGAGTTGTTTAAAGACTACATGAAAATGAATGATTTCTCTTTTTATAGGATTGTTTTCGCTCTAAAATATCATGCTGTTTCTTTTTATTCTTTGCAAGACATATAATGAGCTGAATGTGAGGATTAATTATCCACTGAGTGGAGAACATAAATTTTCAAACACAGAGAGGCCATTTTGATGGCTATTTTTGAATCCTCTTTTGAAAATGTGTGGATTTTTTGTGGATATGGTTACTTTTGTTCTTTAATAAATACAAGGTTATTTGTCTCCCATTATCACAGGGATGTGCAGCTGCCTCAGCTTTATTAAAGAATAGCTTACAATTCACTATTACATAATTTATATTCAGTACATGCATCTATTTAATAGCTGCTTCATTTGATACTATTAAAGAAACAAAAACACTTAGTTTTCCCCCCTTTCTCCATCCTGAGTACCATAAGGTCAGACTCTGCAATGTTGCCTTCTCAACAGCTTGTACCATCTGTCTCTATCCCGACACCTGAGGGAGGCTGCCCACCTTTTTTGTGTCTTGGCCTTCCTTTCTCAAGATTCCTGGCTCTCATTCTTCTAGATGTTTCTGAGCTTCCATATTCATACCTGCCTTAAAGGACTTTTCATCAACATCATCTCTTTACCTTTATTGAATGGTTAGTATGTTAGCAACTTTAGTTTCTGTGAAATAGTGATTCTTAGCCATTCCATGTTAGACCATTTAAAAAATAAGTTAGGAGTTATGAATCTTCTTTTGCAGAGAAATACAGCAAAATTATGTACCCCCAACTCTGCATGTATTTTTTATTTTATTTTTTTTTAAGATTTTATTTACTTATTTGTCAGAGAGAGAGAGAGGGAGAGAGAGCGAGCACAGGCAGACAGAATGGCAGGCAGAGGCAGAGGGAGAAGCAGGCTCCCTGACGGGCAATGAGCCCGATGTGGGACTCGATCCCAGGACGCTGGGATCATGACCTGAGCCGAAGGCAGCTGCTTAACCAACTGAGCCACCCAGGCGTCCCTGCATGTATTTTTTAGAGGACTCAGATTCCTAAAGCCACCTGTGGATACTGTTTTCTCCTATTAATTTAACAAACATTTGTTTGGAACCCATATTTATTTAACACCTCCCTTTTCCCCTTAGGGGTTCCCACTTGTGTGCAATGGGTGCTCCCCCACCTCCTATCTCAAAATGGTTGTTCCCTTAGCCAAAAACAGCCCCAAACTTGAAACTACCATCTGTTCTTAGTCCTAGCTCAACTGTCCTTGTCTCCTATCCCTTAGGAAGGAGTGACTTTGTTCTTTCAGTTACAGAAGGATACTAGACTGTTTAAATATAGTCAGGCCTCCAGAGGACCAGAATTTTCTCTCCACCTCTTATCTCTGTTCCTTTCTGCTCAGGATTTATTTTTCATTCTCCCTCAGCTCTCTTATCTCCTGTTTTATACATATGGTGCACCACAGACGGCTCTCTCTTAGCTCCCAAGGTCACATACAGCATTTCATGGCATAGCTCGCACAAGATGCCTGAGTATCATATTTTCTCTAAACAATAATTTTAGAAGTATACCATCTTATGCAATTATACCAAGTCATATTGCTTGACTCTAAATGCCATTTTCAGAGCCTTCCTTCGCCTGGTCATTTTCATTCCATCACATTTCTGCCTTTCGAGAGAACATATTAATTTAATGACTGGGTTCCAAGAGAATGTCCTTCTTGGTTGCAGATAAATTGTCTAATTTATCTTTGAGTCCCCAGAGATGAGCCCACGGCCAAGCGCAAGGCAACAGCTTTGTAGACACCGGATAGTCTGTTCAGGGAAGTGTGGCAGCCTGGAGAGGTTCATTTTAGTTCCCTAAGGGCCCTGGATTCGAAAACTATTCTTAGTTTGAACACCTTGGCCAGATGAAGTTTTCTTAGGTGTAAATTAGGTTTTTACACTTATCCATCCATACCAATTCTTTTTTTTTCATCAAATATTTAGAGTCCTCAATTAACTACAATATATGCTTATTTTATATACAAAGGAATAAATGTTACAGCCCAGCAAATATATGCGTTTCATTCTTGCATTACCTTAACCCCAATTTCAAAAAATTAAAAACTCATTCAATCAACCCTGTAGCCCTGAAACAAGGAAAACACAGGACTGAGCAAATAAAAAGTGACAAGAGGACAATTAAAAATCAGCCTGTCAGTCAGTTATACCCAGAGGTCCAGTTCTTAGAAGGCACTCAGGACCATTCATTTAGCAAAAATGGATTGCAAAATAATTAATTCAACACTTGAAAGCATGACATTTAATGACATTTCATTTAGCATCAGTTTTGTGGATTTTATAGTGATGAGTCTAGGTAATTGTGTTTTAGAAATGAATTCCTTTCAGAATCTGCTTTTATTCCTACCTTTGAAAATTGATGCTGTATTAGAATATTTTACAACGCTAATCATTTGACTGAAGAAATTTATACTGTATTATACATATATATTATACTAATGCATACTAATATCGTTATGATCATATACAAGATGATATTCTAATACTTTGTAGAGAACTTTGTAATGAACAAAATATATGCTTCATTTTATTTTTAAGTTCCATTTTGCTGAAAAAATTTATCTGGATGCAGTTTAATGTATTTTATCTAAATGCCCCAAAGCTGACTAAACTAAAATTACATTTTTAGTCATATGGTTGATGTAACACACACTAAGATGCATATTTTGAGTGTACAATATGATGACTTTGAAGAGTATTCATACCTATTTAATTGTCACCCAGTCAAGACCACATTTCCTCGCCTCAGAAACTCACTTCATGCTTTTTACTTTCACATGCTTTTTATTTTCCTACCTGGCCTTCCCCAGCAGCCACAGATCAGATTTTGATCACTGTTCAAGGACTTTGTGTAAATGGAATCATACTGTATGTTTTCTTTTAAGCTTGGCTTGTTGTTCATAGCATGTTTTTGAAAATTCATCCAGGTGTCAGGTGTGTCAATGGATGATATATTGTGTTGTTAATGTGAGTAGCATTATTTATATGAATGTACAAATATTTATTTATTCATTCACCTGAGGTGGCCATTGGGCTTTCTAGTTTTCACTATTCTCAATGATGCTGTTATGAAGACTTATATGCAAGTCTTTTTGTGATTTATGTATCCATTCCTGTTGAACAGAAATCTAACAGTGTCTTTTCTAGATTACTTTGGAACTCTATGTTAGTTTCTTCCTCAGGTTGGATATTTTCTACTAATTTTCCTTTCAAGTTCACTGACACTTCTGCTGTCTTCAATCTCCTCTTCAATACAAACAAGTAAAATTTTCATTTCAGTTACATTAGTTCTAAAATTTACATTTTTTAAGGTTCCTAATTCTCTGTTGACATTTATCTAAATATTAACTCATTAAGAACACAACATATTTAATTTTAAAAATACATAGATAATAATGGCTTTAAGGTCCTTTCCTGATCAATTCAACATCACAGCCATTCTTTTGGAGTTGATTACTATTGACTACTTATTATTAGCCCCAGGGGTACAGGTCTGTGAATTGCCAAGTTTACACTCTTCACAGCACTCACCATAGCACATACCTGCCCCAATGTCCAAATCCAACCACCCTCTCTCTACCCCTCTCCCCCCAGCAACCCTCAGTTTGTTTTGTGAGATTAAGAGTCTGTTATGGTTTGTCTCCCTCCCGATCCCATCTTGTTTCATTTTTTCCTACCCTACCCCCTAAACTCCCATGTTGTCTCTCAAATTCTTTATATTGGGGAGATCATATGATAATTGTCTTTCTCTGATTGACTTATTTTGCTCAGCATAATACCTTCTAGTTCCATTCATGTCATCGCAAATGGCAAGATTTCATTTCTTTTGATGGCTGCATAGTATTACATTGTATATATATACCACATCTTCTTTATCCATTCATCTGTTGATGGACATCTAAGTTCTTTCCATAGTTTGGTTATTGTAGACATTGCTGCTATAAACATTCAGGTGCACATGCCCCTTCAGATCACTACATTTGTATCTTTAGGGTAAATAATGCAATTGGTGAGTCATAGGGTATCTCTATTTTCAACTTTTTGAGGAACCTCCATGCTGTTTTCCAGAGTGGTTGCACCAGCTTGCATTCCCACCATTCCCACCTGTCATTTCCTGACTTGTTAATTTTAGCCACTCTGACTGCTATGAGATGGTACCTCATTGTGGTTTTGATTTGTATTTCCCTGATGCCGAGTGATCTGAAGCACTTTTTCATGTGTCTTTTGGCCATCTGGATGTCTTCTTTGCAGAAATGTCTGTTCATGTCCTCTACCCATTTCTTGATTGGATTATTTGTTCTTTGGGTGTTGAGTTTGATAAGCTCATTATAGATTTTGGATACTAGCCCTTTATCTGATATGTCATTTGCAAATATCTTCTCCCATTCTGTCAGTTGTCTTTTGGTTTTGTTAACTGTTTCCTTTGCTGTGCAAAAGCTTTTGATCTTGATGAAGTCCCAATAGTTCATTTTTGCCCTTGCTTCCCTTGTCTTTGGTGATGTTCCTAGGAAGAAGTTGCTGTGGCTGAGGTCGAAGAGGTTGCTGCCTGCTTTATCCTCAAGGATTTTCATGGATTCCTGTCTCACATTAAGGTCTTTCATCCATTTTGAGTCTATTTTTGTGTGTCGTGTAAGGAAGTGGTCCAAATTCATTTTTCTGCATGTGGCTATCCAATTTTCCCAACACCATTTATTGAAGAGGCTGTCTTTTTTCCATTGGACATTCTTTCCTGCTTTGTCAAAGATTAGTTGACCATAGAGTTGAGGGTCTATTTCCGGGCTTTCTAGTCTGTTCCACTGATCTATGTATCTGTTTTTGTGCCAGTACCATACTGTCTTGATGATGACAGCTATATAGTAGAGCTTGAAGTCTGGAATTGTGATGCCACCAACTTTGGCTTTCGTTTTCAACATTCCTCTGCCTATTTGAGGTCTTTTCTGGTTCTGTATAAATTTTAGTATTATTTGTTCCATATCTTTGAAAAAAAATGATGGTATTTTGATAGGGATTGCATTAAATGTGTAGATTGCTTTAGGTAGCATAGACATTTTCACAATATTTGTTCTTCTAATCCATGAGCATGGAACATTTTTCCATTTCTTTGTGTCTTCGTCAATTTCTTTCATGAGTACTTTATAGTTTTCTAAGAACAGATTCTTTTCCTCTTTGATTAGATTTATTCCTAGGTATCTTATGGTTTTGGGTGCAACTATAAGTGGGATTGACTCCTCAATATCTCTTTCTCCTATGTTGTTGGTGTATAGAAATGCAACTGATTTCTGTGCGTTGATTTTATATCCTGACACTTTACTGAATTCCTGTGTAAGTTCTAGCAGATTTGGAGTGGAGTCTTTTGGATTTTCCACATAAAGTATCATATCATGTGCAAAGAATGGTAGTTTGACTTCTTCTTTGCCAATTTGGATGCCTTTAACTTCTTCTTGTTGTCTGATTGCTGAGGCTATGACTTCTATTACTATGTTGAATAGCAGCAGTGATAATGGACATCCCTGATGTGTTCCTGACCTTAGCAGAAAAGCTCTCAGTTTTTCTCCATTGAGAATGATATTCACTATAGGTTTTTCATAGATGGCTTGATGATACTGAGATATGTACTCTCTATCCCTACACTCTAAAGAGTTTTGATCAAGAAAGGGTAGTGTACTTTTTCAAATGCTTTTTCAGCATCTACTGAGAGTATCACATCATCTTTTTTTTTCTAATTTTAATGTATTTTATCACATTGATTGATTTGCAGATGTTGAACCAACCTTGTAGCCCAGGAATAAATCCCACTTGGTCGTGGTGAATAATCCTTTTCATGTACTGTTGGATCTTATTGGCTAGTATTTTGGTGAGAATTTTCGCAACTCTGTTCGTCAAGGATATTGGCCTGTAGCTCTCTTTTTTGATAAGGCCTTTGTCTGGTTTTGGGTAATGCTGGCCTCATAAAATGAGTTTGGAAGTTTTCCTTTCATTTCTATTTTTTTGGAACAGTTTCAGGAGAATAGGAATTAATTCTTCTTTAAATGCTTGGTAGAGGGGCACCTGGGTGGCTCAGTGGGTTAAGCCTCTGCCTTCAGCTCAGGTCATGATCTCAGGATCCTGGGATCGAGCCCCGCATCGGGCTCTCTGCTCAGCAGTGAACCTACTTCTCCCTCTCTCTGCCTGCATCTCTGCCTACTTGTGATCTCTCTCTTTCTCTGTCAAATAAATGAATAAAATCTTTAAAAAAAAATAAATAAATGCTTGGTAGAATTTCCCTGGGAAGCCATCTGGCCCTTGGCTCTTGTTTTTTGGGAGATTTTTGATGACTGCTTCAATCTCCTTACTGGTTATGGGTCTGTTCAGGTTTTATATTTCCTCCTGGTTCAGTTTTGGTAGTTTATACATCTTTAGGAATGCATCCATTTCTTCCAGATTGTCAAAATTGCTCACGTATAGTTGCTCATAATATGTTCTTATAATTGTTTGTATTTCTTTGGTGTTGGTTGTCATCTCTCCTCTTTCATTCATTATTTTATTTATTTGGGTCCTTTCTCTTTTCTTTTTGATAAGTCTGTCCAGAGGTTTATCAATCTTATCAATTCTTTCAAAGAACCAGCTCCTAGTTTCGTTGATTTGTTCATTTTTTTAAAATTTTTGGTTTCTATTTCATTGATTTCTACTCTGATCTTTATTATTTCTCTTCTCCTGCTGGATTTTGGCTTTCTTTGCTGTTCTTTCTCCAGCTCCTTTAGGTGTAGGATTAGGTTTTGTGTTTGAGACATTTCTTGTATTTTGAGAAAGGCTTGTATCACTGTACATTTTACTCTCAGGACTGCCTTTGCTGTGTCCCACAGATTTGGAACCATTGTGCTTTCATTATCATTTGTTTCCAAGATTTTTTTCATTCCTTCTTTAATTTCCTGGTTGACCCATTCATTCTTTAGTAGGATGCTCTTTAGCCTCCATGTATTTAGGTTCTTTCCAAATTTCCTCTTATGATTGAGTTCTAGCTTCAGAGCATTGTGGTCTGAAAATATGCAGGGAATGATCCCAATCTTTTGGTACCAGTTGATACCTGATTTGTGACACAGAATGTGATCTATTCTGGAGAATGTTCCATGTGCACTAGAGAAGAATGTGTATTTTGTTATTTTGGGATGGAATGTTCTGAGTATATCTGTGATGTCCATCTGGTCCAGTATGTCATTTAAGGCCTTGATTTCCTTGTTGATCTTTTGCTTGGATGATCTGTCCATTTCAGTGAGGGGAGTGTTAAAGTCCCCTACTATTACTATATTATTGTCAATGTGTTTCTTTGATTTTGTTATTAACTGGTTTATATGGTTGGCTGCTCGCATGTTAGGGGCATAGATATTTAAAATTGTTAGATCTTCTTGTTGTACAGGCCCTTTGAGTATGATATAGTGTCCTTCCTCATGTCTTATTATAGTCTTTGGCTTAAAATCTAATTGATCTGATATAAGGATTGCCACCCCAGCTTTCTTTTGATGTACATTAGTATGGTAAATTGTTTTCCACCCCCTCACTCTAAATCTGGAGGTGTCTTTGGGTCTAAAATGAGTTTCTCATAGACAGCATATAGATGGGTTTTGTTTTTTTATCCATTCTGATACCCTGTGTCTTTTGATTGGGGCATTTAGCCCATTAACATTCAGGGTAACTATTGAGAGATATGAGTTTAGTGCCATTGTATTGCCTATAAGGTGACTGTTACTGTATATTGTCTGTTCCTTTCTGACCTACTACTTTTAGGGTCTCTCTTTGCTTAGGGGACCCCTTTCAATATTTCCTGTAGAGCTTGTTTGGTGTTTGCAAATTCTTTCAGTTTTTGTTTGTCCTGGAAGCTTTTAATCTCTCCTTCTATTTTCAATGATAGCCTAGCTGTATATAGTATTCTTGGCTGCATGTTTTTCTCATTTAGTGCTCTGAATATATCATGCCAGCTCTTTCTGGCCTGCCAGGTTTCTGTGGATAAGTCTGCTGTCAATCTAATATTTTTACCATTGTACGTTACAGTCTTTTATACCAGGCTGCTTTCAGGATTTTCTCTTCATCACTGAGACTTGTAAGTTTTACTATTAGATGATGGGGTGTGGACCTATTCTTATTGATTTTGAGGGGGCTTCTCTTCGCCTCCTGCATTTTGATGCTTGTTCCCTTTGCCATATTAGAGTAACTCTCTACATAATTTGCTCCAATATACCTTCTGCTCCCCTCTCTCTTTTTTCTTCTTCTGGAATCCCAATTATTTTAATGTTGTTTTGTCTTATGGTATCACTTATCTCTCGAATTCTCCCCTCATGGTCCAGTAGTTGTTTGTCTCTCTTTTGCTCAGCTTCTTTATTCTCCATCATTTAGTCTTCTATATCACTAATTCTCTCCTCTGCCTCATTTATCCTAGCAGTGAGAGCCTCCATTTTTTATTTTACCTCATTAATAGCTTTTTTTTTAAATTTCAGCTTTGTTAGATTTTAGTTCTTTTATTTCTCCAGAATGGGCTTTTATTTCTCCAGACAGGGTTTCTCTAAGATCTTCCATGCCTTTTTTGAGCCCAGCTAGCACTTTGAGAATTGTCATTCTGAACTCTAGATCTGACATTTTACTAACGTCCATATTGATTAGGTCCCTATCCTTCGGTATTGCCTCTTGTTCTTTTTTTGGTGGTGAGTTTTTCTGCCTTGTCATTTTATCCAGATAATGATATATGAATGAGAGAATAAAATACTTAAAGTGTGGCAAAGACCCCAGAAAAATGTGCATAACCAAATTAGAAGAGACCCCAAATTGTGGGGAGAAGAAAGGGGGTAAAAAGAGGTTAGAAAAAAAAAAACTTTAAGAAAATATCTTAGACTGGTGAATAGAGCAGTCACCCACTTAATTTTGGGTGTATTTTGGTCTCTTAGAAGAAACTACCTCCCAAAATTTTAAAGAAAGAAAAAAAATGTGTGTATATATATATATATATATATATATAGTACCCAAAAATAAGGGTAAACATGATGAAAGGATGGATTATGACTGTAAGATGAAAATTAAAAAAAAAAATCAAAAAAGGAGTTATATAAGATAAGTTAGTTGGGAAAAGAAGGAAAAAGAAATTGGAGAGAATTTTCTCAGGCTGGAGACTAGAACAAAGCCCTGTGCTAGATTTAGGGTATATTTTGTTCTATTAGAAGAAGTTGTATCGCAAAATTTTTTAGAAGAAAAAATTTTTTTTGTATACAAAAAATTAAGTTAGATATAATGAAGGATAAAATATGACTATAATAATGAAAGTTCCAAAATATTTTTTAAGAAAGCTATTGTTAAGAAAAACTGGTTAAAAAATGTTAAAAGAGGGCGCCTGGATTGCTCAGTGGGTTAAAGCCTCTGCCTTCGGCTCAGGTCATGATCTCAGGGTCCTGGGATCAAGGCCCGCATTGGGCTCTCTGCTCAGCAAGGAGCCTGCTCCCCCCCCTCTCTCTATCTGCCTCTCTGCCTACTTGTGATTTCTGTTTGTCAAATAAATAAATAAAAAATCTTTAAAAAATGTTAAAAGAGGAAAGAGTAAAAGTAAAAAAATTGGAGTAAGAAAAAAAATAAAATTGAAAAAATTAATTAACTTTGCAAGACTAAAGAATCATGGGGAGAAAGCCATGAATTCCATGCTCTGCTTTCCCATCCTCTGGAATTCCACTGTTCTTGATAAGTGAGCTTGGTCTTGGCTGGATTTCTTGCTGATGTTCTGGGGGAGGGGTCTGTTGTAGTGATTCTCAAGTGTCTTTGCTGGAGGCAGGATTGCACCGCCCTTGCCAGGGCCTGGCTAAGTAATCTGCTCTGGTTCACTCTCGGGAGTTTTTGTTCCCTGAATGCTTTCCATAGAGCTCTGGAGGACAGGAGTGAAAATGGTGGCCTCCCAATCTCTAGCCTGAGGAGCTGAGAGCTCGGGGCCCCACACCTCAATGCACCCTGGGAGAAAAGCGCTGAATTACTCCTGTCTCCCTGGTCTGTGGCTATGCTCTGAGCTCACCTGACCTGTGACTGAGTGTTTCTGTCTCTGGCACACAGCCCCGTTTGGAATCTCCAAACCCTGCAGATCTTTGCTTCTCTCCCGGGGGGTCTTCCCGGATCTGCCACTTGTAGGGTCACTGCTCAAAGAGCAGTGGCCCTCTGTGCAATGGATCACAGTTTAAGATAACTCAGAGCTGAGAGCTCACTCCTCTGCTCCATCTCTGTTGCTGTCTTCCCTGCTCTAATACCTGTGAGCTCTGCTGTAGTCGGACACCCTCAATCCTTCTGTGACCCCATGGGACCTGAGATTATGCTGTTCCCATGAGGGCTCCACCGCCCTTTAGCCTCTGGAGTGATGTCCCTCAGTGGAGCAGACTTCTTAAAGTTCTGATTTTATGCTCTGTTGCTCCTCCACTTGTCGGGAGCTTGCCCCTCCCCCTGCACTCTATCTTTTTGTCTGCTCAGATTCACCCTTCCATATGTCCTACCTTTCAGAAAGTGGTCGATTTTCTGTTTCTAGAATTGCTGCTCTTCTTCTCTTTGCTATCCTGTTGGATTTGTAGGTGTTCGGAATGGTTTGATAAACTATCTAGCTGATCTCCTGCTACCTGATGTCATGTCAGCTACTCCTCCTCCACCATCTTGACTTCTCCCTCTGTCTCATAACTTTTAAATGCATATAAACTACTGTGATTCCACCTTGGACTCGGATAGGCTTTGCTTTATGCTTTGTCTGATTGGAAATGTGGAAAACTCAAGGTGTTATGCTAACGTCACTGACTTGGGAGAACCAATCTCCAAACTCCATTTTCCATGCAGTTGCTAGGCTTTAGGCTTTCTTAAAGTAGGTTTTATCCTTGTAAAGTTAGATCTTATTCTAAGACTTGGCATGTTGTACCTTGGCTATTTGTCTGGGGTGTTACTAGGTTTTTAAGGGGCTCTTCCTGTTCTGATTCAATGCCCTGTGGTAGTTGCTCTCAGTAAGATTCAGGTAGTTCTTTCTGCTCAGATGCTGACTGGCCCTTCTCCAGAACTGTGGGACACCTCATGTCAGGGCCTGCCCCACTCCTTTCTCTGTTTCAGCCACTTCAGCTGCTCTTAATTCTCATGGGGACCATTCAGCTCAGCCTCACTGTGAATTCTAACATAGGTTTGGTTAAATTCTAGCAATCTGCATGGCCTTGAGGAAATTTCCCCCAGGCAGAAAGCTGGGCCCTTGTCACAAGTTTCCCTTTCCTCAGGTTTCTTAGTTTTGTGCTGCCTATTGTCCAATGTCTGAAAACCAGGCACTCTAATGTTTTGATCTCTTTTATGGTTATTTGTGTTGGAAAGACTAGTATCTTTCCAGTTATAACACCATTGCCAGAAATAGAATTTAACATTCATTCTAAATTATGTAGTTTTTCTCCCCTACAATTTAGCCTTAGTGCAATTGTTTAAACAAAAGTTTTGACCTTCCTTAATTAAGTCTATATTTTAGGTTTCTCTCTACTTCCACCTGGTTTTCTATAGCCCTTTTATGTGTTTTCCTGCACTGTTTTCTTATAGCATCAGAATTATTGCAGAGCACAAATTAGAGCATATCACTTCTCTGCTTAAAACATCATGGGATTTTCTCTTTCCAATTAGGTTAAGAAAAATATTGTATTTGAGGACTAATCTGTTCAGATTCTGGTACTAATCTAAATTTTCAGCCATGTTTCTTATTTTCCAAACCAAACCTGACACTACACTTTAACTATAATGTTATTCACTTTCTCCCTTTCCCTGAGAATGCCATGATCTTTCTGGCATTTATACCTTTGCATAAGCTATTCCTTCTTCCTGGAAAACAGAAGTATCCTTTATCTACTTGGGTAAGACCACCTCAGTCTTCCAGACTCAATTCAAGGTTTTTGAGTTTTGCTACCTCTGTAGAGTCAAGTTTTCTCTCTTTCTCTAAACTTTTCCTCAGTGGTCTGTTAGCACTTAGTTCTTATTTATAGTAAAACACTTCTTATTGTAACTGTTTACATACTCAGCTTTTTCATTAAACTGTGAACATTCTCAAGAAAATTACCATATTTCCAGGGTGCTAGGGTGGCTCAGTCAGTTAAGTGTCCAACTCTTTGTTTTGGTTGAGGTCATGATCTCAGGGTTGTGGGGTTGAGCACTGCTCAGCGCAGTCAGCTTGAGATTCTGTCTCCCTCTCCCTCTGTGTCTACCCTGCTCTCTCTCTCTCCTTCTTTAAAATAAATAAATAAATCTTAAAAAAAAAAAAAAGAAAAAGAAAAATAACATATCTCTTTAAACTTTCTAGACTTCATGTCTAACAATGTCTAGTTCTTAGTAAATATTTATTAAATAGACAAAGGGTTAATGAATAGATTACACGAGCTTTTTTTTTTTTTTTTTTTTTGCTTTATTTTGTTTTGGTTTTGAGGTAGTTGCTTTGGGTTTTAGGGGTTTAGACCATGTAACTCTTAATAAGTAAATTTAAATTGAAATACATTTTAATATATTACACAAATAAATTTAAATGTATCTTAAACTACAACTACAAAAAAAAAAACCAACTCTGAAAAAAGAAGTGTAATTCATTTGTGATTTTAACATGAACATGACCATTGGGACTTACTTGAAACTCCCTTCTAGTTAAGGAACTAAAATCTGAATTTTAAACAGGTATGCTTATTTTTTCTTATTTTGTAAGGACTTCTGACCATGAATAGTCCTCAGTAGATAAGCACTTAAAGGACAATAGTAGACTAAAACATTTTATTAGCTTTTTATTTATGAGCCCAAATCCTAAATAAAATATTTTGGTTAAGTATCAGGCCTGATTTGTATGGGTTCATACATGACTTTTCTGTGAAGACCACCTTAAAATGGCTATGGCAAAAACATTCATTAAAATATTAAAAAATAAAATGTAACCAGCAGGTTCTTTCTCAGCTTTCAAGTGGAAAAGTTAGTTTTCAGAAGCTAAAAATATGATCAGTTCCCTGTCTTTCCTACTGTGAACTAAAGATAGAAAATTGCTTTATTACAAGCTCTTGAGGAAAAAGCAGGGATTATTGGAATTAATATTTTGACTAACATATACATTGTTTATTTGCTTTTTTATTATTTTCTTCCCAATTCATGTTCACATATATGTAGATCTCATAGTATTCAGTTATCACTGAGTTATGTGGAAATACAGGCAGCATACATTCTGCTGAGGAAGGTCTTTGGGAACAGTGGGTCATCCCAGGTCCATGTGTCACACTGTCCCAGAACACACACACACAATGATGCTGTCAGTGGGACATCTCAACACACAGTATCTGCCTTGACATGACATGTGCAAAGGGAAAAGAACTGCAGCTTAGCCATTTCGATCACAAATCAAATATAATGAAGGCTATATTTATATTCCCCATCAAGTCTTTCCCTTTTTTTCTCAGGACTGTGGGTGGTCTGCTGAAGCCGATTTTCCTGACTGTGAGCCTGTTTATTGCCAATCTATAGAACAGATTTATTTCTCAGCCAAGTGGAACTAAGATCCATTAGTGTCAGTACCTGGAGTAAGAAAGGCATATGTAGCCATAATTTGTTATAATCTTATATAATCTTCCCTTAGAAAATGAAGAAAGGAGCAATGGGGTAGCTATGGAATTATATTGTGACAGTCCCATTATCCAATGACATTATGCTGGTGATTTAGAAGCAGGCAGGCTAACTGCCCTGAAAGTCAATTGAAGTAAGTATGGGTCTCATTAGGCAGTAATAGATTTTTTTTTTAAAGTTTTCCAAAGCTATTTTTTTCTCTTCTGAAAAAAAAAAAAAGGAAAAAAGAAAGTAATAACAGCCATGTGTTGCTCGTTTTCCAATATATCTTGTCCTACTGTGATGTTTCCTACCATTCATATTTCTTCAGTTACTCTATGATAGTGTTATCACCCAATGATTTGGAAACCAAATCGTATCATGTCTGTTAATCATTCCATGTCATCCCTTCCATAATTTCACCTTTTATTTTTAAATTAAACGTACACTTCTGGGCACCTGGGTGGCTCAGTGGGTTAGGCCTCTGCCTTCAGCTTGGGTCATGATCTCAGGGTTCTGGGACCGAGCCCTGCATCGGGCTTTCTGCTTTGCAGGGAGCCTGCATCCCCCCAAACCCCCCACTCCCGCGCCTCCTCTCTGCCTACTTGTGATTTCTTTCTCTGTCAAATAAATAAATAAAATCTTTTTTAAAAAAGTACACTTTGAAAAAATTTTGGTTGTTTCTTTTGTCCCATAATTTTCTTAATTTCTTTTTAAAAATTTCTTTAATTTAGTAAATTCTTATTTTTGAAAACTTCCTTTTTCAGTGATTTAACTTTTCTGTTTGTATGAAGATTATTGGTCCTCTTAGTATCATATCAATTCCACAGACATTTGTTAGGTTACTGTGATTTATAAACCAGGGCTGGGAAAGAGGAGGCAGTGCAGGTGAATTAAATGACATTTCCACATTTAACAATCTCTCAAGTGTGATTTTAAGAATCTGTTAAACTACATTTCAGGAATCATGAGGGCTGTTTTGTGATTTGCTCAGTATCTGGAACAGTGTTTACAAAGTTAGGGGACGATCCAGAATTGCAAGCCTTAAAGTGTATACACACACACGTTTCAGAAGCACATGTGACCATGTGGACACATTGCAAGCTCTTTCTCAGGCCTGGGGAAGTAGGGGGACCCTGGTAGTTCCAGTTCTGAAGAGTTATTTTCATTTGCTTCATGATAAATCTGCCTCTGACTCAGTAACTAGACCTACCTACCACATATATTTTCCTTGCCCAAGCACATATTTCTTTGTATGTACATCTTTGCAACATGTGAGACAGACATACAATGATCATTGTGTCTTTTTGTTTCTGTCCCAATATGCACCTTGGGGTTTTCCAATGACAATAGGTAATTGGTCATGAGAAAGAGGCCCAATTCCTTGGGGAGCTCTTGGGCAGGCATAGGACTTCCAGGCATTTGTGACCATAGGACTAGGGCCATATACATCCAGACACTCAAAAATGAAAGACAGAACTATGAGTGATAAAATTTCAGAGTAAATGTGAATACTCCTCAAGCCAGACTCACACAGGTTTTGGCAAACTATAGCCTACAGGCTGGCCACTTATTCTTATAGTTTTATTGTTACACAGCCATAACCATTTATTTGCATATTATCTGTGGTCAGTTTCCCACTATAATAGCAGGGTTGAGTAGTTGCAGTAAAGATTCTGTGGCCTGAAAAACCAAAAATATTTGTTATCCACTATGTAAGAACAAGGTTGCTTATGCCTGTGAATAAAAACACAATAGAAGAATGTTATCCTTTGATGAATTTCCCTAATTTCTCTCAAGACTCAGGGATGATACCACTCATTTTACACTTGTAATTTTCTCATATCAAAATGAGACAGTCACATATCAAAATATCCCTAAATGGAAGTTATGTCTTTCTTGTTGATCTTTTAAATTTTATGGATTTTATAAGGCAACAATTTAATATATGAGGTTCTATTTTTGAATAGTTCTTCATGTTCTAAAATGAATAGAGTATTTCAAGTGAATCTTTTCTATATATGCCATGAAGACTTATATACTTTCTACGCCATTATCTTGTGAACTTGTGTTAACTTTCCCAAAGACACACATTTGGCAAGTAGAGAATACAAACTTTAATCTTAATTTATCTGATTAAAAAGTCTAGGCTTTATCCATTGCCAAACTAGTGCAATATACAGCTATGTGTTCATTTCCTGAGACTGATGCAACAAATACCACAAATATGGTGTCTTAAAATGACATAAATTAGTTATCTTACAGTTTTAGAGGTGAGAAGTGAAATATGTCTCATTGGGCTAAAATCGTGATGTCCCTTTCTCCAGGCTCCAGGGGAGAGATCCATCTCCTTGCTTTTCCAGCTTCTAGAGACAACCTGCCTGCATTGCTTGGTCTGTGCCCCTTCTCCCATCATCGGGGCCAACAATGATGGTTGAGTTTCTAACATCATATCCTTCTGGTACTCTTCTGTAGTCAACTCTCTCTGACCTACTCTTAAGTTTATTGTCACCTTGAAGGACCTGTGTGATCACACAGGTAATCCACAGTCATCTCCCATCTCAACATCCTCAATTTACTCATATTTACAACACCTCTTGTGCTATGATAGTTAAAATATTTCCAGTTTATAGAGATTAGGGCATGCTCATCTTTGTCGTGGAAGGGGAGGTAAAAGGTGTATGGTTACTATGCAAAACTTACTATTGTCAATATTTTCTTTGCTTTACTTCTTAAAATTGTTTGTGGTGGTGTTTTGCATTAGCTTTAGAATAGGAGATTATGAGAACCATAATATAGCTCATAGAAATAAAGGCCCTGATATCAGATCACAGGGGTTCTAGATGCTCTCTCTGATTCTTTCCCACTGTGTAGCTTTTTGTAACTTTTCCTAGTCTCATATTTCTCATCTCTAGAAGGACAATAATAATGGTATCTCATAAGTTTCTTGAGAAGATTAAATTATTTGAAGCATATCAAACTCAGCAGAATATCAGGCAACAAAGGAGCCCCCAGTGAATGCTAGCTGTAAGGACACTTTAGAATGCTGTGTTTAAGTCAATCTGCTTTAGCTTCCAGTTGTCAGTAGTCTTGATTCAGGGAAATTAAAGAAAAATATTCTGTAAGTGAAGCTGGGAAGAATGTGTCTCCATGTTTTCCCTTTCCTGTTCATGGTAGCATGCCATTCACGTGAAAGGTACACTTCGGAGTGGAAGCAAAGGAGGTTGACTTTGTATTATCCAAAAGTCATTATAGGATATGTGCAAATCAAAGTTTTTTTTCTCACAAAATATATATCAAAATGGAGTCAGAATAATCTGTTATGGAATCTCTACTCTGTGTTAAAATTATTGAGGAACTTTGATATTAATTTATGTGACTATCAAACAATTACTTCCCACTTCATAATACAAAACACTCTGTTGTCACTGTTGAAAATCTATGCTTTGTGCATTTAATTAGATCAGCTGTTTGCATCACTAAGCAAATAAAATTTTCAGGAGACCTTGAATCTAAATCTTTACTTGTTGGCTTGAACTGGGTTTTCAGTTGATGTGGTTTTCTGCTTTAGTGGATAAGAAAAGCAATAATAACTTTCATCATGCAAAGTTACTAGAATACACAGAAAATATTTTTAAGTGCTTACTAAGTTATAAGAAAGACATGTGCAAGTTAATATTCATACTTACCTGATCCATAATCAAAAGCAAGAGTATTAGAAAAAGTGTGGAACTCGTGATACAACCTGGATCCTTTTCTAGGTTCACAGTAATCAACTTTGAGAACATGGGCTAATTACATGACCTGTGTAGGTTTCAGTACCTTAAGAATGTTATTCTTTGGCTAAGACATAGGAAAATCATAGAACATCCTAAAATATTCTTTGAAAATACTTGAGTTTGAGGCAGACATAAACTAGTTGGAATCAGTTTAGAATGTTTTAAAATATTGGATTAAGTCAATAATTGCTTTTATTCTGCATAACAACAGATGCTCTTTGCAAATTTTGGATAGTTTGGTCCATATCCCCATTATTGCATTAGCTCTGAATGGTACTTTATAACCTTTTTTAGCTGGGGTAGAATTTTTTTAAGTATGACTGCTATAGTCAATGGATTAGCCAGCTCATTTTCTATTTTTAACTACCTGAGGTAACATTTGAAGCTGCAATTAAAATATGTAAACATATTGTACTATATATAATATTAAAAATTTTCTTTGTTTTTTTTTTCCTATTCCATTATTGGAAAATGACAGAAAAGCAACCTTAAAGAGAGCTTGACAATTTCTATAAGAGATTTGACTAATAGCCTCTTTTTAGTGACAGTTTCACTCCAAGAGAATTTCTTGGTAAATAAACCAATTCAGTAAAGTAAGCTTCTTTTCTTGTTGAACTCTTTCTTAGAAGTATTAAATAAAAAGTAAAAATATAAAGAAGGGTTTTAAACATAAAATAGCTCAGAATAAACAATTTTTACATGCCATGAAAGACAAAGAAAGTTAAAGCTAAGGGGAAATCAGTGGTGAATGTTGTCTTTGCCCAGGAGTGATATGATAGATGAATAGTGGTTCTGGGAAACAGAGGTGGAGGTTTTAATACCATCCAGGGCAAGGAGATGGCCTTTAGACTACAGTAGGTAGAGGGCTGAAACAGAGCTTCTTGCATAAAGGCTGTTCATCTATTCAAAAGAAGAAGAGAATCAGAAAAACACTTCCCAGTAGGAAAGAGGAAGCGACAAGATAGTTTCTTGACTAAACATCAGGGACTGATTCTGGAATAAAACAGGAAGCTTTGTGATATTCTTCCTATCTAAGCCTCTATTACACAGTAGAGAAATTTGAATTTACTCAGACACCATGATGCTGGAAAGACTAGCCAACACATGAGCATGAAAACTGCTCTTGAAAACCTCAAACCACTAAGATCTTGACAAAACTTGTGTGAAATCACGATGCAAAATTTCCACAAGCCCCCATATGGACTATCACAGGAAAGAAAACAGATTCCTAAGAAGTTCTTTTTATCACTTATGCACCCAAATTAAAAACTGATTTGGTAAATAAATAGCCATAAGATAATCAGCAATGAGAATAAATGAAAAGCAATAAAACAAAGCAAAGAAGGAACTGGGATCCAAAATCAAGGGTCATGAGATCAATATGAAAGATCCTGTAAGGGTACATTTAGCATAATTAAATAAGTAAAAGAATGAATAGATGCTATGTTAAAAGGAAAGTAAAATGTAAGGAATACAGATATTTGAAAAATAAATAGAATTTTAAGTCATGTTATATAGAATTGTAGTTACTATCTCAATAGATATGTTATACAACTAATTAGAATAAAGAATTAGTGAACTGGAAACTTGAAGAATCACTCAGCATATAGGACTAGTACATAAAAAGAATAATCTTAAGAAAAATTAAGATACATGGAGAAAGACTGAAAATGTCAAATATTTATAGGCATTCCAAAAGATAGAAAAAGGAATGCAGGCAAGACACGGTGGAAGAGTTAATGGTAAAGGGTTACAGATTTGAAGAAAGGCTTGAATCCTCAGATTTAATAAACAATGGACCCATCTACTGACTACCTAACTTAGGAAACAAAACAAACCTGTATCTTTGAAGACTGTATGTTTAGTATAGGCTAGGTTATGGAAATCAACCACCACAAATCTCACAGGCTGAGCTTGACAGACATTTATTCCTGACTTGTGTTAAGTGTCTGACTCAAGTTGGAAAGAATAAAGCAAAAATTAATAAAATGGAAAGGTAAAAAAGGAGAGTAATTAATTAATATATCCAAAAGCTGGAAATAATGAAAAGATAAATTAAGCAGAATTTCTTAAAAATTACTTTTTCTTGGGGTGTCTGGGTGGTTCAGTGGGTTAAATCCTCTGCCTTCAGCTCAGGTCATGATCCCAGGGTCCTGGGATCGAGCCCCGCGTTGGGCTCTCTGCTCTGCAGGGAGCCTGCTTCCTCCCCTCTCTCTCTCTCTGCCTGCCTCTCTGCCTACTTGTGACCTCTCTCTCTCTGTCAAATAAATAAAAATCTTTAAAAAAATTACTTTTTCTTTTTATGAAAATAATTTTGAAAATCTTAATAAATCATTTTGTAATTGATCTTAGGATAATGAAAGACACAATGTTAAATTAGAGCCTTTAGAAATTTGAAATAGTCGAAGAATAGCTTTCAAGTAGTCTCTGGATTCTAAGTAGTAAATTCTTTCAAACAGTAAAGAACACATTGTATTATGGAATACATAAAGAGATGAAACTCTACTCAATTTACTAGATGAAAGTAGCATACCTCTGGTAATAAACCTTGAGACAGCATCAATAAAATCATATACTAATATATTTTTTTGGTAAGGAATGGAAAATATTTAAAGTGCTTCTCAGACAAATAATGAATAGTAATAGAATAACCCAGTGTGATTAAAGAGGGATAATTTCAGGAATATAAGACTGAATTGCTATCAATATAATGATCACAATAGAATGTCCAATTATAAAACCCATGCAATCATCTCAAAGAATGACAAAGTGACATTTGGTAAAATTGAACATGCATTCCAGATGAAAGCAATAATAACAGCCACAACAACTGCAGCATGATTCTTAGTATTCTGGAAATAGAAACATCTTTTTTATCCTTAGATTCACCAATTGTTAATTCATTCAATTATTAATTATGCTAAATAATAAGCATTTATAAAATGTCTACTGTGTTCCTGCTATTTGTTTAATAAGATGCACACAGCCGATATTGTAGTGAACAATGAAACAGTAACTTAGAATGGGCAAATAACTAGCAGTTGAGTGTACCCTTCTATTAGTGTACCCTTCTATGATGTCTGTGACAAACACCGCTAAACTCTTTCAGCGCTCTTTCTTGCTGAACCTGGATATGATCTCAGAATTCTGAATGTGATTCTCATGGCAACCAGCAGTTGCTCCTGTTTAACTGGTCATGTCTTACCAGATGCGACCTCCTCATGGCCCCTCACCTATAGCTGTTCCTGTCTGGAAACCTAGGAAGACTATATTACCAGTAGTTAATGTGGCTTTAGAATTTCAATACAATACGCCATATTGGGATAAGTGCGTGATAGGAGATACAAAATGGGACTGCTTCTTCTCATAATTTGAGAATTTTCATTATTTTATAGTGTTGTCTTGAAGGGAGAATGGTAGGTGGTGAGGTGATGAGATGTCAGCAATGTCATCATTTGTGGTGGGTGGTTGAGGAAGTCATGGCTGTGGGTTTTATTTACTCTGTAAAGAAGGAACACAGTTTATCTGTGAACTTGCAAAAGTAGAGCATGTGGGAAATTGCATTTGGGTGGAGAAATTCTGAAATAGTCATGGAGCAAGATGGAAGAGGTTCAGATAGAGTAACAAACCAAAATTTTTTCACAGTTTTGGAGACATCAATGAAATTTATAAGTGAAATGTTGACAGTTAAGGTCAACTAGGACAATAAAAATAAAAGGCTGATCACTTAAGCTGGCATAGAGAAAAAAACTCTCCTATCTACTATCTGTCACCTATCATCTATCTAGCTAGCTATCATCATCTATCTATCTTCTATCATCTCTATCTCATTTATTATCTCTCTTACTCATGTCTATCTCATATTATTATCTCTCTTACTACAATTACAATGATATATGTAGCACGACTTCAGAGACTTAGAAGAAATCTCCATTTTTGTCAATATACTTTTATATAGTATTTTATATACCGTAGTTTATGTTTTAAATATGTTATGTCTCCTGACTGGCCCATGCTATTTTAGAGCAGAGTCTGTCAATTAGTTCAATTCTTAATCCCATACTAGTGTCTACAGAACTCTAGAAGTCGTTAAGAATCTGTGAATGATGAAATGAAAGAGTTAACAGTGTATGTCATAATCAGAAATTAAAATCATGGCTTATTATTATTATTTCCTTAAGTGTGGAATGTTACCACAGGATGTATATTAGATCATTTTATGTGGTTTATAGACATGACATTCAAGATATTGTCTCACAGTGACAAATGTATTTCCTTTCCTCTTTCAGTTATTTTCCATTCTTGTTGGTTCTGATATGATGAAAAGTCTCTTATGGGAGATTTTATGTCTTTAACATCCAATACTTGTTAAGGAATCTTTTAAGCAAAAAGAGAACAATTCTTAGAGCCAGAAATTTCAAATGGTTGTTATATATGAATAGAATGTAGTAAAAATGTTTTTTTCCAGTACTTATCGTGACTATGAAAAATATACTAAAAAGCAGTGGTATGTGTACCACGGGTATAAAAGCAGGGGGGACTTAATTGTTACTAATTGCCATGGTGTAAATATCCAAATATTATTTTCATGAAAGATTTTCTCTCTGAATGTTTTTTTAGAGTTTTCTGTTTTTTGTTTTTAATTTACTTGACAGAGAGATAGAGCACAAGTAGGCAGAGCAGCAGGCAGAGGGAGAAGGAGAAGCAGGCTCTACTGAGCAGGGACCCCAATGCAGGGCTCTATCCCAGGACCCTGGGATCATGACCTGAGCTGAAGGCAGATGGTTAGCCAACTGAGCCACCCAGGCACCCCTCTCTGAATGTTTTTCAAATATGTTAGTGCTCCGGGGCACCTGGGTGGCTCAGTGGGTTAAACCTCTGTCTTTGGCTCAGGTCATGATCTCAGGGTGCTGGGATAGAGCCCCACATCAGGATCTCCACTCAGCGGGGAGCTTGCTCTCCCCCTCCCCCGCCTGCCTCTCTGCCTACTTGTGATCTCTGCCAAACAAATAAAACAATATAAAAAAAATAATATGTTAGTTCTCCGTGCACATGAATCTCTGATGAGTAAGAACCAGTGCCTTTTCCTGTGAGGAAGTCTATTCCATTCTCCATAATGTCTGGATGTATCCCTTGCTCTTGATTCTCTGCCTTGATTTTATGTTTTTTTTTCCTTCTTTTCCTTATAGTTCTTTTTTACTACTTTTTTGTCCTTTTACTTTCCTTTTTCCTCCATCTGATCACAAGGTAAAATTCAAGAATTATTTTCATTAACGTATACAATTATAGAGTTCTATATTCTATACTACGCTTCTGAAAATTTGATGATTATTAAAACATTTTTAGTTCTCCAAAAAATGTTATGTGAAGTAGCTTAGATTATTTTCCTCCAGTAAAGTTGTAGTAGAAAGAAAAGTTCCTCTTCTTATAAAACCAAAAAGTGGATTGTATTATATATTTGTTCAAAAAGGGGAAAAAAAGTGACAATTTATTTTCCCCAGTTGCTTAGTTTTCTGTGCCATTTCAGTTACCGAGGTAATGTTTCTTAAAGATAGAGCTTTATGGTTCTCCAAAATGCATGAAATTTTAATTGCAGAAGAATTTTAAAAGAAAAAAAAATATGATGTCATTAAAATCTTTCAGGAAACATTTAGAGTCCTGAGATAAGCTTCCAATAAAAAGTATCTTGAGGAATTTTTCTTCTAGGTTAAGAAAATAACTTTTCTTTCTGGTGTTTTAGTGACTTTACATCAACCCTAAAGTTATATTGTACAATGTTTCTGGTCTGACTAATCACACTTGTGAGGTAGTATGTCCTTGTTGTTTTAATTTCTTTGATAGTTATGTCATTTATTTCTTTCAAAGTGAAGCAATCATCCTGAGGCAGGAGAAATTTTATTTTGTGTGAGAGTACACAAGGGAATTTTGCTTTTTTGAAGGACATGTTTCATATTTTCTCTCTAAAAGCTACTAAATGATCACATTTATTCTAAAAATTCAGAAGAGTGTCAGAACACTTTTCCCCAAGGATACTTTCTCACAAAGTACCATTTCTCAGTGTTTGTGGTAAAGGCTTTGGTTTGTTTCATTAAAATCATACCTTGCTACATTATCTCTTTTTCACTTTCTGAATCAGGAAGCCTGTAGACCCCTGGAAAAAAAATTCATACAGAACCTTCTGCACTGGTGTCTCTCAGAGTGATACAGTCGAAAGTTATTATTATTATTCATCTTTCTAGAGCAGATTTTAAGTGAAACTATTGTTAAGAAATTAGATGTGGATTACATTGTCATCTTTGTTGCATTTAATCGCTCATTCCTAGGTTTGCAAATCCTTTCTTCTAACTCTCTATACATCAAGATAATAATAAAAACATCACTTTGAACATAAGTAGACTTTGTTTACTCTTATTGGTCCATATATGGTTTGTTTTGCAGTAATAAAAAAAGGTTAGAAGCTAAATTTAATTACACAGGGTTAAATGTTCCATTATCAAAACTAGGAGAATATTTATGAAGATGGTTTTCACATTTGTTCTGAGAAGTACACACTAATGCAGTACTTAGGTTGAGGTTATGGTCAGAAGTACCTGGAGCCTTCTAGTTTGTTCCCGCACTCAACAGAAAGGAGGTTGGTATACACTGTTGTCAGTCTAAGGAGCAGTGCTGATCAGATACCATCTCAGATTATAGAACTCTAATTTTTTTAAAAGATTTTATTTATTTATTTGAGAAAGAGAGATAGATAGCACAGGAGTAAGTGGAGGGGCAGAGGAAGAGGGATAGGGAGAAACAGACTCCATCTGAGCAGGGAGTCCAGTGCTGGGCTCAAACCCAGGACCCTGGGATCATGACCTGAGCTGAAGGTGGACGCTTATCCAACTGAGCCACCCAGGTGCCCTGGGATTTTATAAGTCTTTACAGTCATAACTGATTCAGGATCATCAAGCCCAATGCTCAAGAAGGAATTCTTGCATTTTTTTTTTAAGTGCAAAAGGTGTTTTTATTATTGTACATGGTAAGTCCTGTGGGTAGAAAAGCTGTACTGAGATGGTGAGGAGTGACTGATTGTATACTTTTTAGTCAGTGGGAGTCAGGGATAACATAAGTCTTTAAGGAATTTGGAGGCAAGGCTTTTAGGATCTTGGGGGGTTAGCTGCTCTTAAGATAAGGTTACTTTTAGTCTTTTTTTTTTTTTCTAACTCACTTCTTTTACTTTCAGTTTTTAATAAAACATAAGCACTGAAGCACTAAAGCAGCCAGGAGTTCTTGAGGAATGTTATATTCTGCATGTTTCAGATATTTATTAGTGGGCTGCAAGCTTTTATGAAATTTAATTTAAGCTACATTTTTTCCCCTTTGTTTTCCTCATCAATAACCATGCCACCTTTATGTTGGATTACTATTTTCAAGTATGGAATAAATGCTGAGTATTAGCTTTGGGGAGGAAATCTAAGAAGATAATTGACATACTGAAGGAATTAAACGTAAAAGCTGCTTTATATTCCTACTAGGGACTAATTATAACCAAAGAAGAGGTATAATGTCTATAATTTTAAAAATTAAAAAAAAAATAGAGCTAACATTCTCCTGAGTACTGTAGATGAATCAGTAAAAAATGTTTGAGAAATAATCTTTTACCAGACTTCCCTCTAATTATTCTGGAACTCATTATTGTTATTGTTTAAAACATAAGCCATATATGATTAATAAGTTACTCAATATGGTACCCATACTAACTACCTTTAAAAAGCTCTTAATATTTCTTGGAGCTATGTGGTGAACCACAACAAAAGCAATAAGTTATAATAAGGATAAAAATGGTTACTGTTTCACTGAATTGGTCAAGAGATGAAAAAAAGCAAATCAGTATCAAAGGATTTAAGTTAACAAAACCAAGATTACCCTATCTGGGAAAGTTCAATGTTCTAATTTTTTTAAATATTTATTTATTTGACAGAGAGAGAGAGAGATCACAAGTAGTCAGAGCAGCAGGTAGAGAGAGAGGGGGAAGCAGAGAGCCCAATGCGGGGCTTGATCCCAGGACCCTGAGATCATGACCTGAGCTGAAGGCAGAGGCTTAACCCACTGAGCCACCCAGGTGCCCCGGACATTCTAATTTTTAAAACCTCAAATGAATGTTTCTTGTGTGACCTCTTGACAATTCACAGACATTAATTTCACCTTCACTTTCTGATTTGCATTTACTATTATTTATCATATGCTGTATAATGTCATTTTAACCATTCAGTATGCAATATCTCTATTACTGAGTCTAAGAAATTAATTTAATGGTAAATTCAAGGACTAGCAGAATCACATTACATTTAAAACATTGAGAACAGGACAATGAACATTTTGGCAGGAAAACTGTTTTAGAAATTAGGAGTGACTTTTGTATGGAATTAGGGGAGCTGATAATTATGTTAGATTCCTAGTGCTGCCGTAACAAAGTACCACAAACTAGGTGGCTGAAGACAACTGCAATTTATTGTCTCACAGTTCTAGAGGTCAGAAGTCCGAATTTAAAGTGTCAGCAGGGGGGTGCCTGGGTGGCTCAGTGTGTTAAGCCTCTGCCTTCGGCTCAGGTCATGATCCCAGGATCCTGGGATCGAGCCCCGAGTCTGGCTCTCTGCTCAGCAGGGAGCCTGCTTCCTCCTCTCTCTGCCTGCCTCTCTGCCTACTTGTGATCTCTGCCTGTCAAATAAATAAATAAAATCTTAAAAAAAAAATAACCCAAGAATTGGGTTATTGTCAAGAATAGACAAATAGGCTGATAGAATAGAATAGAAAGCCATGCACAAAAAATGTGCTCCTGTGTGGAATCATGATATTTGAAAGTAGTGCAAGACAAATTAGGGAGAAATGAGAAGTGGTGCAGTAAAAATTGGCTCTTCATGGATAAAAATGAGTATGGATTCCTATCTCACATCATATATGAAAATCAATTCCAAATAGATAAGAGACTTAAATCTGAGAGGCAGAAGTTTAAAACTTTTAAAATATAAAGGATTCTTACAACATTGGGGAAGAAAAGGGTTTTTTTTTTACATTAAATTAAAAAAAACTATAAAAACTGATAAAATTGACTTTAAGATGAAGACAATATTTTCATCAAAATCTAACATAATGACAATAATTAATATAAAGGGTTGCTGCATTTTACCTGGAATGTTTTTTTCCACAAACATTGAAATTATCATTTCTTTTTCCTTTTAATCTTTTAATCTTCATTACATAAATTCTATCAATAATTAATATAAAAAGTCCCATTGGGTCTGACAGTGGCTCAGTCAGTTAAGCATCTGACTTGATTTTGGCTGAGGTCATGATCTCAGGGTTCTGGGATTAAGTCCTATGTTGTACTCTGCACTCAGTGGGGAGTCTTCTTTTTTTTGACTTAAAAAAAAAAACCCCAAATTTGAGGAATACATTTGAACATAAATAACAGTGCATTAGCATCCAGAATATGTACAGAACTCCTAAAGTAAGACAGGAAAACATAACCCTAAAGAAAAGTTGTAAAAAGACATGGTATAATAGGTATTTTACCTATATTTAAAAAAAGGATACCCAATCAATATATAGCAGATGCTCAACTAAGTAATCAGGATAATGAAAAATCATAGTGAAACACTATTTCACACCCATCAAATTAGCACAAATTTTACCAAGCAGGCATATTTTCAAGTTAGTCTTAGAGAAATAATGAGTGGTCATCTGATTTTAAATCTCTTAACATGGCCTCCTACAGAACTATAAGACCGATGAAGAAGACACACAAAATAACACATGACTCATATATTCAGAATTAGTGGAGACAAGAATGGCATGAATTTCAAATTACTTTAAGTTTGAAAATAATCACCAAGTTCCAACAGAGCTGCCATTGAAGCTCCACTTCCACAGCAAGTCTGTGGGCATGGAGAGAAGGATGGAGAAATTTAAAAGTCTTTATGGGCAAAAGGGGATCAGGGCATATAGATGAACTATGAGAAAAAAGAAATCTCTCTAGAAGGACATGGTTCAACAAGAAGTGTTAAATCACCAAATGTAGCTCTGGAACCTGGGAGTCTATGACCCTAGTCACAGGGCTGAAAGTAACCAGAGGTAGCCATGTCTTGGTGACAGAAGATAAGTAGAGAGGGGATAGCACCCCTTCTATACATAGGAAGCCAAGCAGAATGAAGTGAATTTAAGAATGCTGTAGGAATGAAAGAGAAATAAAAGCCACCAGCGCCTGCTGTCTCCCATCGTCACCAATACTTCAATCAAAGATGCTGTACTTTGCCGCAGTGATAGAAGATTATGCTACTGAACTAGAAATCATTTCATAAAATGCCTAGGAATAAAAAAGAGAGAGAGAGAGAGAAAGCTTATTTCAAATAAAGCTATGTAGCAAGAAAACAAAAATGCAAATCAAAAAAATTTCAGAGAAAAATTCTCCCAGGGGAAAAAAATTGAAACAGAAGGAATCTATAATACGACACTTGAATCTGAATTAAATAAGCACTCAAACACTCAAACAAGTACTTGAGATATTAAAAAAAAAGCTATCTTCAGAAATTAAGAAGAGAAATGCAGGGGGAGGAGAAGGAGCAGGAGGGGGAAGGTGGAGAGGGGACGAGGGGGAGTGGAAGGAAGGAGGATGTGGGGGAAGGAGAAGGTCAATAGCAATGAGATTTGACTAAACAAAAAAACTGAAGAATAAATTCCATATGACAAAGACACTATCCATTAAAATTGAAGATGCATCACAGAGAACTTCTCTCTCTTTTTTTTTAAAGATTTTATTTATTTATTTGACAGACGGAGATCACAAGTAGGCAGAGAGGCAGGCAGAGAGAGAGGAGGAAGCAGGCTCCCTGCTGAGCAGAGAGCCAGACTCGGGGCTCGATCCCAGGATCCTGGGATCATGACCTGAGCTGAAGGCAAAGGCTTTAACCCACTGAGCCAGCCAGGCGCCCCACAGAGAACTTCTCTATGATCATTGTAAGAGTATGAACTATACATATATTTGGCATTATCTATTTGTGTTTTTATCTAATTTATCTAATGCGGTTTGGCATTATCTATTAGTGTCTAAGGTGTCATGCTCCACACTCAGCATTTGAAGCTTTAGCATCAGGATATTCTAGAGCAGGGATCTGCAAACCATAGCCCACTGACCAGCTCTAACTACCTGATTTTGTAAGTAAAAGTTTATTGTAACAAAACTGTGTCCCTTTTATTATGTGTTGTCTTCGGCTGCTTTCGTGAAAAGGGAAGAGTTGAGTAATTGCAAAATGGAGCCCACGATGCTGAAAATATTTATAACCTTATCATTTGTTGTAAAAATTTGCTGATGGCTAGCCTAGAAAGACCTTTGTCTGTATGAAGAAACATGTATGAGAAGGTTTATAGTAAAAAACTGAAAACACCAGTAGAACAGACAACTAAATTGGGAGTATCCAACGGGCTACTATAGAGCAGAGAAAAGGAAGCAGATGTGTACAACAATAGGAATGAATCTCTCCAAATAAACTGTTGAGTGAAACAAAGGAAGTATGAACATGATGTTTCCAACTGTGTCAAGGTTAAAGCATATGCAGCTGAACTGAATGGAGTCTATGGGATCATACACATGAATTAAATTGTTAAAGTAGCATATGGGACAGGTCAGGTTGTTCACTTGCTTATCCTTAGGGACAGGGAGAAAACAGTCTCAGCTGCTCTCACAAGGAGTTTCATGGGTACTGGTCTTATTTTCTTTCTTTAAATGGATGGTGTGTCCAAAGATATTTGCTTAATTGTCATTTGCATAACGACTTTTTTTAATTAAAAAAAAATCACTTCAGGTTCCAAATCAAATATCATTGGTTTTTTAGCAAGAGCAAAATTATCGAACACATTATATTATTTCCTCAAATTAATTTTTCACTCTGTTTAACCTACATACCATATACACTGACACAGATATTTTTAATAGTTAGTTTATTTGTTACATGTTTCTGAAAGAATTAGTTGGATATAGATCTACATACACACACACACACACACACACACACACACACACAATTATATTCCATATACTTACAGAGTATTTATAAAGAAGAACACAGTGGATGCTATATGTTAAATGCTCTTGGTTAGCTCACTGCTCTGTTCCCTGGTCAACTAGATGACTCCTAAATTATTCTATCATCTCAAAGTTGTTACTTGTAAATGGGAATAATAATAATCTCTGCCTTTCTTTTTAGTGTGTATAACTTAAAAAATGCTCTGTAGTCATTTGTATAAATAGTACTTTCATTGTCACTTTCACAGTCCAGCATATGATGTCTGTACATCTTTGTTTCAGGTTGTATGGCACACCAGGCAACATTGACTTCTGGCCTGCCCTCATGGTTGAAGACCTGATCCCTGGCACAAGAGTGGGACCAACACTTATGTGCCTGTTTGTTACCCAATTTCAGCGGTTAAGAGATGGAGATAGGTGAAGATTTGTCTGTTATACTTGTCAAAGATAATGAAATCAGTTTTTTGCCCCAAAATATAGGTGTACAATAACATTAAAAGTGTGATTCCATGCTTTCTATGATTTAAAATATTTTGAATATGAGCAATAACAAATAGTAGCTGGTCACAGAATTTTTCTGACTACTGATAATACCAGATAACATTCCTTTTCATAAATTTTTATGAATCTTTGTAAAAAAAAATAAGAAATAGACTGTCTAGAAAAGGCATAGAAGTCAGTGGTTAAAAGGATGCACTAGACTCATTACCATGTGTTTAAATCTGGGCACCCCTACTTGCAACTATTTAAGAAACATAACACCTGAAACCTGTTGCCTCATTTGTAAAGTCTGATTAACAGTAGTACCTAGGGCTCATAAATTGTGGCAACTGTAAATGATGTTGGCAGTGCAAAAGTTGACAGCTGGCCTGCAGCTCTGTCCCTTCATCTTCATGGAAGATTTGTTGACCCAATACCAGACCTCCTGGCAAAATCTGTCCTAAGGGCATTTACTAGTGGAATGATAACTGGGAATTCTTCCTAAAAATCTCTTGGTTTGTCTAAAGTGTTTATTGTAACTCAACTTGAATTTATGAAATTATGACAGACAGCTGGCAGGAGATGTAAGTTCATGTAATATCTTTCTTGCAAGGCTAACCAAGTAAAAAAACTAAGAAAACTGAAAAACTAATCAGCCACCACTGGGTTGGCATAGGACACACTATTAGCTCTCTTCTCTTACTTGAACCAAATGTGTTCCAAGTACTCGCTGTATCTTCTGAATCATTAGTATGGTCTTGAGTAAGGGCTAGGATTCTTGTGAACTTGTTTGACAATTCAACCTTTTGTATTATTGCATAGGTGATATATATATGTCCTATATATATCTCTTATATAGGACTTAAAACACTTCCTAGAACTTAGTTTTTAATTAAAGTTATACTAAAAATTATTCTTTACTTAAAAATTTTCTTCCCAATCTCTTCTACTTATGAATTATATTATAAAGAAAGTAGGAACAGCTTTAATTCCTTTTATTGCACATTGGCAAACATTCATGGTACAATATTTCATTTTTATTTTTATAAATTAGTTTTAGCACTCTGGATTTATTGCAACACATAGTTGGGCTAATATGTTTAATTGATAATAATTTAAGAATATATGTAGTTAAAAACTAAACAAATTTGGGAAAGCTTTGGTTTTTTGGAGTCAACTGTCTTCCCTATTTGTATTAGTTTACTAGGGCTACCATAACAAAGTCCAAAGACTGGGTGACATAGACATAGACAACAAATGTATTGTTTCGCAGTTCTGAAGTCTAGATCAGGGTTGGGAGTGTTGGTCCCTACTGAGGCCTCTCTCCTTGTCTTGTAGGTGGTCAACTTCTCTCTTTCTCTCCAAATGGTCTTCCCCCTGTACTTGTCTATGTCCATATTTTATGACCTTAATTCCCCCACAACACTCTAATGACTTATTTTTACTTAACTACCTCTTTAATGGACCTATCTCCAAATAAAGTCACATTCTGAAGTACTGGGGGGCTAGGATTTCAGACTATGAATTTTGAGGGGTCACAAGTCAGCCCATATACCACGTGAGTGGCAACAGTCTTTTCCTTTCTATCATGTGTTGTATGCCTACATGAGAAAAGTGCTTGGCATATGGTACTGAAATATTTCCTGAAGGAATGAACAAAGGTTCACTTTAATAGTGTTTTTTAAATTGTATCATTTCATTTGAAACCAAATGTGTTCATTCTAATTAGCCAAGAGATATAATAAACTAGTGTGTATTAATAATTACAAAGCAACATTTCCCTTTTAAGCAAACATGTCAATATTAAATTGTTCAGGTAATTCCTAAGGCCAATTTATGGAATTTTAGATTAGAAAGTGTGCTTTTTAAAAACCCTTTAAAACTTTACAAAGCTTTACTTCGAATCATTTTGTAAAACTTGACTGGAAAGTGATAGTTCAAAGCCATGGGATTTAA
Organism: Enhydra lutris kenyoni; assembly: GCF_002288905.1. NCBI lineage: Eukaryota > Metazoa > Chordata > Mammalia > Carnivora > Mustelidae > Enhydra > Enhydra lutris. The sequence goes on from NW_019154125.1 coordinate 14,517,567, forward strand.
GAACTTATACAAATTGGAGGCAATTCAAACATGCTTAGTTGGAGAACAAACATAATCCTTTCCATATGTTTCTCTTTTGCTGAGCTCTTCTTGCTATTATCACTGCTCTGCACACAGCTCAGTGCAGTGCTCTGCCGGAGACCTCACTCTGCACCTCTCCTTGCTGACCCCCAGGTTCTGGTATGAGAACCCTGGGGTGTTCACTCCCGCACAGCTCACTCAGCTGAAGCAGGCATCACTGGGCCGTGTGCTCTGTGACAATGGTGACAACATCCAGCAAGTCCAGGCCGATGTCTTCGTGAAGGCACAGTACCCGCAGGATTACCTGAGCTGCAGTGAGATACCGCAGGTCGATCTGCGAGTGTGGCAAGACTGCTGTGAAGGTCAGTGAGGATACCATTGCCCTGTCTGGATCTGCATGTGTGAGTGCTTGTGTGATTTCTAACATCAAAGACTATGCTCCTTCAACAAAGGCGCACGGAGGAAAACACAGGAGAGCAGATCTTCCTTTTAGGAATCAGACGGAGTTTGGAGAAGACAATGGGAAGGCCAAAGGTTCCACCTCCCAGCCTCCTCCATTTGGGTCCAATCTCCTCAGACTGAGTGGTCGGAGGGGCTTGCCAGGAAGGGAGGGGCCCAGCAGAGTGGGGCAGGGAGTGGGGGAGGCCTGGGAGAGCAGGAAGGGCCCAGCAGAATGGGCTGGGTCTTGGTGATGAATTTGGTCTCTTGTTCTCCCTGCCCTTCAGATGACTATGCCAAACATCAAACTCCAGTAATTTGGTACTGGATATATCTGCTTCCTGGGGGTCAGCTGACCACAAAGAGAAGCAAAAAATCATAGTAGCTCAGTTAATTTAGACTATTAGTCTCCATATGATGTTGCACCCATGTTCATTGGAAATTTGGGGATGTCTTGATAGAGTTAGAGAACTTTCTCTAGTGATACAACATAATTTGCCACATCTGCCATATCACCTTTTATGAGCCAAACTCTACCTAAGGTGCTTTGTATGCATCTAGATGCCACCACATTACCTCTTAAGAAATGTGGCTCTATTCTCCTTTAATAAATGAAGAGAATATGGCTTAAAAGTGTCAGATAACTTGGAGTAAGTGGTAACCTATGGCTAGGGAAAGGATCTGTCAGCTGACACCTAGAAATGAACTAAGAGCTTGATGGTTCTGAGCAGAACATGCTATGGTTCCACATATGAGCACATATCTCTTGCATGATAACGCACTGTGTCTCTTCTGCCTTTACCAACACATGGGCCACAGTGGCCTCATGCCTGCCATGTTTAGAGGCTATGCACATGGGGGAGCTCTGATGTTCTCTAAGAAGAAAAATGCAGCTGCAATCATAGAAATAGTAGTTGGCATTCACAGGAGGGGGGATGTTATTAGCCCCAAACATTCCTGAGTGGGAAAAGCAAGTTCTAGAAATAGGAGAGAATGTTGAACCAAAAACACAGTGACATCTGAGTTGCAGTTTCCTTTTTCTCTATGGTGGGTTTTATGGGACAGAGAACAAAGTCATTTAGTACTGTGAGGAGGAGGAGGTGTACTTTTCCTCACCTCAAATTCTTGGTGAATTATGGCCAGAAATAGTGAAATATTTCCATATCTCCAAAACATGGGACTCAGAGAGGCAATGTGAAAAACAAGATGAATGGCAAGTAGTAACACTCCTTTTGCTTTTTCTGCAGTCCTCAGACTGGGCATTGAGCCCACTGAGTGGAGGAAAAAATAGATGGGATGACAGGGTGTGGGCTATGATGAAAATAGCTGTGCTCTGGATGGAAGCAATGATTCAAGTCCAGGAAGAAAAAGTTGTGGTCCCATTATGCCCACATATGCCTTTTCTAGGTGCTCACACCACCAACCCTGTGGTAGGTGATTCATATATAACGCCTACTGACCTCATAATCTTTATGAGTCTTTCAAGGTGGGTATCATTGTCCCCACTTCACATATGAGGAAAATGAGATTCCTGGATGATAACTACATATTCTGAGGTCCCCCAGCTGTGATTTAAACCTATATATAGTCAACCTGAAAGCCTCAGCTCTTTTCTCTGTGTGCACAGTCTCCTTTGAGCATCCATAGGACAGGGTCCTCTTCCCTGGCTGGGTGGTTCCACAGGTGTTAGGCTCCCTTGGGAGCACTTGGCCTAACTATTTCCCAGGGCCTCAGTTCAGCCTTCTCTTGGCCCTCAAGCCTACACTGATCTGCAGATCCCAGGCAGCACAGCTTGCCCTGGAGAGTCCTGACCCCCAGACTGGGAGCCCAGGGTAAGACCTATCTTCCACCCAGGGGAATCCCTGCAGTTCCTGTGGCCTTGAGATGAGGCATCTACCACCAAGCCAGGCAGGCACTTTTCTTCCTGCTTTTTGTTGAGCTGCATCCTGATCAAGGTCTAAGCTCTCTGGGGAAAATCTGAGCTTTCCTGTGTGGCAGTGTTAACCGGCAGGTGTGGTTGCTGAAGGTCATGGGGGTTCCTGTTTAATCATTTGATGCTCTCTCTTGTGTGGACTAAAAATATACTGAAGCAAGCTATGGGAAAACTAGTTTTGATCTGAAGCTAGGGTAGGACCTAGAATTCAGTTATAAAACATTGGTTTCTTTGAAGATTAAAAGCATTCTTATATAGAACCTTACGAGTTCCCACAAGGAAAAAGCAAAACACGTTTTAACTGTTTACTAGGTAGTTCATGCTCCCTCCTCTTCTCTTGTCTGGCAATATATAAATCCCATGGACTCTAAGCCCATGAAACCCATGTTTTTTTTGTGTTTTTTGTTTGTTTGTTTGTTTTTGGTTTTGTTTTGTTTTTTAGAGAGAGAGAGCGCATGAGAATGAGTGTGGGGGAAGGGAGAGGGAGAGAGTCTCAAGCAGGCTCAGGTCATGATCTCAGAGTAATGGAACCAAACCCGTGTGGGGCTCTTGTGTTCTGCGGGAGGTCTGCTTGATATTGTCTCTCTCCTTTCTCTCTGCACCTTCGCCTGCTTGCTCTCTCTCTTTCTCTCTCAAATAAATAGTTTTTAAAAGTAAAAACAAAACAAAACAAAACAAAACAAAACAAAAACAAAAATCACACAGTGACCCTTCAAAAATTTAGGAAAACTTCCCTAGGCATCTTGTTTGTTCCATTTTGTCCTTGCCCACTTCATGATTTTTGTCTTATGAGTTTATTTCTCTGCTCAGCTTCTGTATTTGACACATAGATTTAAACCATCTGCTGTGTTGACTCTGATTCTGTCAATATGAGCAAACTGCAAGTAAGTATGTGTGAAAGAATCTAAAGACAATTGGATGCCATGTACCAGGATGACCTCCTTCTGGGACAAGTTCTAGGTACTCCTGGTTTGATTTCTTTGTTGGACCACACAGCAGTCCACTGGAAGTCACTAGAGGAGCCTGTAATTTGCACAGGTGCTCCTACAAGTAGTACCAGAGAATGGGCAGAGGCAAAGTGGGACTGTGCTGGTTCTGGATATAAGCTTGTATGAAGCAGATGCATGCCTTTGGTACAAGTGATAGGGCAGAAAACTAGGATACTTATGAGTTAGTCTTTAAATACAGCACTCTGAAGTGATTAATATTGGTAAGGATTAAAGAAACAATATTCTAATTCAAATCAGGGAAGATTCTAGTCAAAGATTATTTTACCTACTGTTCATGAGGTTTCTGTTTTCCTGAGTATATAAGAAAATGTTTTTCTGTCAATAGTGTGTCTGTCTATATTATGCCAAAACAACTCACAGGTTGATTCAAAGTACATATAAGCATTAGCCCAGTTTGTGGGGATAGTTATCAGATGAATAAATTGCTTGATTTGTTATTATTCTTATTTCAACCAACAGAGAAGTAGTAATTCAATGCCATAAGTATGTGCTAGGAAACAGTCAAGTTCTTATGAAAAATATGGAGAAAAGGATGAAGAACAAAGAGAGGTTCAGAACAGAGTCTTTGCTGTGGAAGTTATCTTATAAGCAACAAGTATTCAAAGTATTGATTGATTTGATTTGGTTTTAAAGGAAAGGGAACATGAAAACCTCACAAGGGTTGTAATCAAAAAAAGATCACAGTGATCAAAATAGCAAATGACACAATGAATGAATTTAATAAGTAGGAATTTTATTGCACATAAGATAATGCAAGATTTCTCAGATTTTTAGATTTAATATATTATATCACTTGACATAATTTATAAAACATAAAGCATTTCACATTACATGTCTGTGTTCTTTTTCTCCCTTAGCTATCTTAGTTATAGGCCTTCAGAGTGACAGATAACCTGAGAGATCATTTCATTTGAAAAAAAAAGAAAACAAAAAAAGAAAAACCCACTTCATTTTAAGATTAGGAAGAAAAAATTGAAAAGGTCTAAGTAACTTACCCTCACTATTTATTAGCAGAGCTAGGGATGGAATGCAGACATCTCAATTCCACATCCAGGTTTTATTTCTGTTCTTCCTTATCTTACTCTTTAATGTCATAACTAGTTTTCTTTTCTCTATACTTTCCATAATCTCCTCCAAGTCCCTTTTACCTGAGATAAATATGGGAACTCTTCTTTAGATGGTTGATGTTCCTTTTAGAATCCTATGCTAAAAAATTGTAAATGTAACACTCTTGACATTTTACCATCAATTTAAACTAATTTTTAGTATCATTTAATGAATAGATCAAGAGCCTTTGCATAATATTATAAACATCACAGATGCAACTAATAATATTCACAAGTCCTTATTACCAATCTACTTATTTCAGAGAGCTTTATAATTGGCACATTTGTTTGCACTGTAGATCAAATAAATCAAACTCTACTGATAAAATTGATTCTACATAGAGCATAAAACATTTCTTTGAGTGTCAGAAAATGATTTACTCTCCAGTCATGTCATTTTCATCTCATTTAGAAATGAAAAATAACACCTAATGCAGGTGATGTATTAAGACCCCATGCCACTTGATTAAATAAAACTACTTTCAAATAAAACAATTTCACAAAGAACCAACAGATGTATATTTTCTACTGGGGTTTATGGAGCCATCTGGTCTTGCAATTTCCAGCTGCATAGTTTACATTAAGTTCTGTCTTTAAAACATCAAGTAATTTTAAATACAGTATATTTTATATACAAATGTAAATATATTTATGTTTACTCTTGACTTTAGTTTAAATAAATTGTGCTTATGTTTGTAAACTAATGAAAGTTTAATTTCTTCCATAAGAGACTGATTTTATTACCACAATATTTCATGATGTTATGGCTGTTTCATGCTTAACTTATAAAATGCCTTCCAAGTATTACTAAAGAAGTAAGATTTCAGCAACGCCTATAAAGCTTTAATGAACCAATTAATTTGCAACAGTGTTCTCAGGTTTGTCTTTGAAAGTAGTTGCTATTTTTAATAGAGCACCATAGGACATCTCCCACTCTCCTTGGTTCTGTAAGTACATAATATCTTATATGAATAGCTTGTTGAAATCAAGGTGAGAACAAACCTCATAAGCAGGATAAAGGGCACTAAATAGCACTGAAATGATACAAAATTGATGTGTTTAAATGGTGATACTGTTAATGAATCAAACTCTACTGATAATGTTGACTTTACGTGTGTGTGTGTGTGTGTGTGTGTGTGTGTATAAAATAAAACATTAGCTATTAAATGACATCTCATAAGTTCTGAGGATATTGTGTTATCTTCCAAATACAGCATCCTGTTTTTATTCACAATCTAAAACATCCCAGTAGGAAAAAACCTTCCCATTCCAGAGGTAGGTTGTTAGGGTGCCTGGGTGGCACTCTTGATTTCCTGTGTCCAGCTCCACACTGGGCCTGGAGTCTGTCTCTCTTTCTCTGTCTCTCCCAACACCCCTGACACTCGTACACTTTCTCTCTCTCTAAAAAATTTAAATAAATAAAAAATTTAAAAATTTTTAAAAAGAAGTAGGTTGCTAATAAGTACAGTTTCATTAAGTTGTTTAAGTTAGGAAAAGGTCTTTTAATACCAAAAATTGATTTATGATTCTTTTTAGTATTACTATAAAATTTTAAAATTCTCATTATATTTAGAATTATTAGTGTTTAAATATTGACATTGATAATTAGTGAAATTTCTTTTCAAATATGCTGCCACGAAATATAAAGTACTTAGCAATGAAGACAGGATATATGCCTTGCAGATCACTAGGGAAATAAAATCAACAATATAGAAACTAACCAATGAAGCATAAGCAAAATTAAAGAAAGCTAGTAAGACTCAGATGTAGTTGAAGCTTCAGTGTATTAAGAGAATTATTAAATGTAGAAAAATTCTTAGATGTATCCAAAAGTAGTTTCAACTCTACCTCATTACAAGAGATACACTTAAACAAGAATCTTTAGAAGGATCAAATATAGAACAATAGGTAAAAGTAAGCCGGGCACAGAAAGAGACAGAAACATGAGTGGCAAAAACAATATTTTTAAAAGTTGAATTTAAGAAATAAAAGCATTAATGGACATGGGTCTACTTTCATTTCACAATCGGTATGTGTCTTAGTTAGAAACTCTCATGTGTCAAATAACTTAACATCTATTTAGCACACTTTAATGGAAGTATATTTGAATATTATTAATGTGATCACTTTATAAGAGATGTATCTAACTTTGTGCCCTATAAACTAGAATTAACTTTATTTTAAAATATCCTTTGAAAATTCTGAAATGTTGACTATATGTCATAACGCAAGGAAAACTGAAATTCTTACAAGGAAAATTGACATACAACATTCTCCATTCAACTAGTCTAAAACTAAACGATTAGATTTAAAATAAACTTGTTACTTAGACATTTTTTAAAGATTTTATTTGTTTATTTGAGAGAGAGAGAGAGCATGAGCAGGAAGAAAGCAGAGGGAGAGAGAGAGAAGCAGACTCTCTGCTGTGCAGGGAGCCCGAGGAGGGTCTTGATACCATTAGCTCCTGAGATCATACTTGAGCCCAATGCACTCGCTTGACCAACTGACCACCCAGGCACACCTGTCTAGACATTTTTAAATCATTTTAACAAATATTTTTTCAGGGAGGTAATGAAAATTAAGACGGATGTTTTATTAAATATTAATATTTATATTATAGCACTTTAATATATACTTACTTTCACATATTTTAATAATAAATTAATATATGATGTAATATTTTTAATAATTTAAATTTTAGTTTGCTAGGGCTGCCATGACAAACTATTCCAGGCTACACTTGAACAATAAACATTTATTGCTTGAACAATAGACATTTATTGTTCCACCATTCTGGAGGACAGAAGGATTGTTGGTATTGCGGGATTGGTTCCCCTTGAGGGCTATGAATGAGAATCTGTTCCTTGACTCACCCTGAGCTTCTGGCTGTTGCTGGTATTATTGGCTTGCCTTGACTTCTCCTGTATTACCCCTTTCAACCTTCATTATCACATGGTTTTCTACTCTGTGTGTATCTGTGTTTAAGCTTCTCCTTTTTATGAGGACAGCAGTCACGTTGGATTAGGGCCCACCCTACACCAGTGTGAACTCTTCGTAACTAAATACATTTGCAATGACCCTTTTTCCAAATAAGGTTACATTCTGAGGTTCTGGGGGTTAGGACTTCAACATATGAATTAAGGGGAAGCACAGCTCAGTCCATAAAAATGTATTTGTGTTGTTTCAAGCCACCATGTTTGTAGTAAGTTATTGCACGGCAATAAATAATGCAATTGCAAAGTAGAAAGAAAATGGAATGCAGGTAAGAGTATGAAGAAGTATGAATGGTTTCCTGCTGTCATCCCTCCCTTCAAAACAACTGTGGGGACAGTTCAGTATTGCTCACTAATACAGATGAAACACCATCTAAAGATAGAGAATGTTAGTTCCTCCATAGGAACTAGGAACTGAGAATTATATTTGATTGTTACACAAATACAACATAAGACAACAGCATTGAATAAAGCTGTTCTCAGAGTCTCCCCCAAATTGTCATTTTTATGTTTCATTAAATTGTTATTTGTACTTCTCCTTTTCTATTCTTTTCTATTCTTGCCAGCAAATGAGAAGTGCTAAAATGTTAAGAAACAAGGATTGACCATAACTTAAAAACAGAGTGTTATATATTTTGTCATTTTTTTTTTTAAGATTTTATTTATTTATTTATTTGTCAGAGAGAGAGAGAGAGACAGAGCACGCACAGGAGAACACAAGCAGGCAGAGGCAGAGAGAGAAGCAGGCTCCCCACTGAGCAAGGAGCCCGATGCGGGACTCGATCCCAGGACCCTGGGATCATGACCTGAGCCGAAGGCAGCGGCTTAGCCAACAGAGCCACCCAGGCGTCCCTATTTTTGTCAATTTTTAAGCCTATCATCATTGATATATTTTTGGTACGTGGAATGCAGCATCAGGACCCTGATATTCCACAGTTGTAGAGTTTTAATCAATTCATGCAAACATGTATGTTTGCCTGAGCTACTGTACCTTCAACTCCCCAACTTGAACTTGTTTACTTATCAAGGAATGTCAGTCCACTTCAACAAATCAGAACGTCCAAACCCATGCCTAAAGCAGCTTGTTGTCTTCAGAATCTTTTGATTTCATTAAATTAATCATTAATGTCCAGGTTTTCGTGTCCTGACATGTTTCCTTACCATGTGTCCATCTCTAGGCCAGACCAGATGGGGTCTGTGTTTAGATATGACTCACGGGAGAGGACTGCAATCTACATACCCATTGAAATAAGCTTTCCTTTTTTCAGTACTCACGGCCAAACAGACTGACATCACGTTTCTACTAGTTTAATTTGACAATACCTTTAAATAGCAAGTTGTTGCTTTTATGCAAGTTCTGCAAATTGTTCTGTGCTATTTTTCACTATAAAGAAATGTAAATGTAAAAAAATCCTGAAGGGTTTATACCAATTATTTTCAGGGAAATTGTTTTTTAAACTCATTTGAAATTGCCTTGAAAAACTGTCTACAAACACATTGTTTTAATTAATTTTAATTTTAATTTTATTTTAATTCATTTTAATTTTAAATTCATTCAACAATATTTTTTGAATGTTAGTTCTATGAACAAAAGCATTTATAATTTTGACATTATGCAATAGTTGCTTATGAACTAAATAAGTCAGTCACCTTATTCTCTACAGTTTTTTCTAAAAATAAAAGCGATGTTGAAGCTTAATCTGTATATGACATTCTTTCAGAATGTTTTACTTCCCTTAACTCATTTAATTCTCTCACCAACTCCATGAGATAAATTGTGTTATCATCCTCATGTACAGATGAGAGAATGGAGTCAGCAAGTTTAAGTAGTTTATCCAAAGTAATATATTTCAAATGTGGAAGGCATTACCATTCAAACCTAGATTGAATCCTGCAATCAAACTCTTAAACACAGAAAATAACAAAGAATTGAATATTTTAAAATAATGATTTGGCCTGTTTGATTTCATTCACTCATTCATTAAAATATTTATTCTGCATGGATCATGTGCAGGTGCTGTACTATGGGATGGGGATAAACTGGTAGGTAAGACAGAGCCCTCCTCTCTGCTCTCTCCTTAACCAGTGAAGAATAGTAGACAAAGGTACAGAGTGCTGAGAGAATGTAATGAATTTCCTTCTGACCTGGTCCTAGCAGTTTAAGAAAGGCTTCTTAGAGATGGTGATGTGACACCTGTGGTGTTTATTACTCAGGTGAGAGAGACCAAATGAAGTTGGAGCTGGATGATTAGCCATGAATGGTGCATTAGAGAGAAATGAGGCTGAAGACAGAAGAATGTGTGCACAGGGAAGGATTTTGTTTGACATAGGAAAGATCTAGGGCTTCATTCATAGTACAAAGGCTGAGGGATGGGTTGGGGGGCCAACTTAGGCTGTACTGACTGAATGGGAAGTTATATGTATTCATGCATACACACATTGCATTATACTTCTTGAAAACGAGCCATATTGCTTTATCTTCATCCACATCTCTTTTTTTTTTTTTAAGATTTTATTTATTCACTTGATAGAGATCACAAGTTGGCAGAGAGACAGGCAGGGAGAGAGAAGAGAAAGCAGGTTTCCTGCTGAGCAAAGAGCCCAATGTGGGGCTCGATCCCACGACCCTGGGATCGTGACCTGAGCTGAAGGCAGAGGCTTTAACCCACTGAGCCACCCGGGCACCCCTTCATCCACATCTCTTAATGGTGTCTTCTTTTTTCTTTCCCCCACCCCAGGGAACCATTTTTTTAAATTTAATTTTATTTTTTCAATGGCATCTTGAAGTAGTATCTGCTGTATTAACATGCCTCCACTAAGTCATATGTAGACCAGAAATTTTACAGTATTTTTGAGCCAATATGAATTCAAGTAATCTCCTTTTATCTTCCACTCTAGATCTATCCATCCATCCATCCATCCTTCCACTCATTCATTCATCCAGTTAACAAATAATGGTACCATTATTCCAAAGTTGCACAAACCCCATATTCAGGAGTTTTGATCTTATTATTTCTATTTTTCTCATTCCTTGCTGTCGTGTAGCAGTTAAGAGGTTGGGCTTTTGAGACAATATATCTGGATTCAAATCCTGGCTCTTCCATAAAAAGCTGTAGTACCTTGGAGAAGGTAATGTAACCTCTCTTAGTTTCCTCAAGGTAACACTAGGGATAATAATACCCATCACATGTTATTATGAAGTTTTAAATTAATAATTGATGTTAGGCCTAAGAACAGAGTTTGAACAAGTGTATATACATATTTATAAAAGATATATATGCATAGGTATAAAACCAAAGCATCTACCAAATTAACATACTGTTTCAATTCAGATGTTGTTTGCATAAGAGCCAAACATTCAGCAATCAAAGATGCTTTACCTCTTCAGCAATAACTAGGGATAAATACCAAGGTGAATTAAAAAAAAAAAAAAAAGATGTCAGGAATAAAAAAACCTGTCACATTAAAAGAGATGCCTGGTCATTGCAACTCTAGTGAGTTGTTCACCCCACTCTCAGCGTTCATTCTCTGGTGGAACTAGGGTGCGGGGAGTGATTCTCTGTATTTCTGTTCCCATATGTGCATCACTATATACCTGTTACATTACAAATACAACTAACTCTTTGCTTTTGGGATTTATGTATATGACCTTGCATATTCTATTGGCACTTTAAAATAAATTCCAAAGTTCTATCTTCCTAAAAGAATAAAGACAATAGATAATATGAGTTGACCTGCAGCCCCCTTTCTCTATACCTTTTCCTTCTTATATGAGGATTAAAAGGTACGATATTTGGCTTAACTGGAAATGCTGTGTTTTTCCACTTGCAAACTCTTCAAAACCAAGAACCATGCCTTACTCATTTTTATTTTCCCTACACTGCTTAGTCTAATAACTTAGTTTAGGAAGTTCCATATATTTATTGACAAAAATTATATACTCTTCAGAAATAAAAAATTTAAAATAATTTTAAAAAATTAAAAATTAAGTTTTATTATGAGTGAAACCCATATGGGTTAGTTTTTTTCTTTTTGTTTTCATTTCTATTTTTTCTCACCCAGATCTGCAAATACTTATGGATTATTGATTATTGATAAGGTGCTAGGTTGAAGTAATTGTGTAAAAGTAGGCATGTATAGGTCTGTTAGTATACTACATAATTTTATCTATAATGTCTCAAAAATACTTTTTCAAAAGTAACAAACGCAACATTTTCAGCAGCATGTATTTCCCATGAGTTCATGGGCAAATCTTGCCCAGTGAAGTAGTTCGTCATTGCCACAGTTTTACCTCCCTTCTTGAGTACTTCTCTGTCCCTGGGAAGAATTCTTTACTTTCATGTTCCTCCTTGATTGTCCAAAGTCTCCCACCTGTTCCAAGCCTCAGCCTCCTGAAGTGAATCAGACTTTGGAATAACCCATTTCTTTTTTTTTTTTTAAAGATTTTATTTATTTATTTGACAGATGGAGATCATAAGCAGGCAGAGAGGCAGGCAGAGAGAGAGAGGGGGAAGCAGGCTCCCTGCTGAGCAGAGAGCCCGATGTGGGGCTCGATCCCAGGACCCTGGGGTCATGACCTGAGCCGAAGGCAGGGGTTTTAACCCACTGAGCCACCCAGGCGCCCCCAGAATAACCCATTTCTTTCTGCTTACTTACATTTACTGTTTTAAATTGTTTAAATCATGACTATTTCTTATTGAAAACTGGGACAAAACAAAGGATAGAGGTAGAGTAAGAAAAAAGAAATAACTATAACAATGTTAGACACATCACTGTCACCATTTTAACATGTTGTCATTTATTTTCTATTTGTTTTAATATTGGTAAGTTCATATAGTATAACAAAGTTTTATTTTTCTTTTGTGTCTAATTTTATAGCATTTGTAGCTTATTTTGTTATTTAAAATACTAACTTAAATTTTATCCTCAGCTTTGCTTAACATTTTATCATGGAACATATTCCTTTTGATTTTAACTTACATATGCTAAGGTGATTGTGTAAGTTGTCTTTACTTCCCCTTCCTTGAGAAATAAGTTGCTATTGCCCAATACAAAACACTATAGAATAATCCCTTGTTTCCCTCTAATTTATGCTGTCCAGTAACCTCTTAGATTCAAGTGTGTAGTGAAAAGCTCTGGGATGGTTATCACGTTCCATTTCAGTCTATTTTTCCCTCCAGCATTAAAAATTCTTCTTCTTCCTTTTTTTTTTTTTAAGCTTTATATGTAGTAGTTTTACTATTTGGAAAGGTACGTTCTACATCGTGTTTCTTCTCAATATACCTAGTTTCCAATCCAACTTTTTTCAGATGAAATTTAAAGAACAATTGTTTTTATTGTTGTTTCATATTTATATAAAAAATTTCAGACCATTCTCATGTGTTTTTATTGTGGTGAAAAACACTTACCATAAAATTTACTATGCAAACATTTTAAGTGTACAGTACAATAGTGTTAACTATATGCACATTGTTGTGCCATAGACATTCTGTCTACCACGTTTTTGTTTCTTTCCCCATTGTCAAGTCCTCTAAGTGAAAAAAATGTACCCTGTGATCAGTGTCCTTGCTCAGATTCATCTTGCTCTCCCTGTGGAGCCTCCATGGATTTTGAAAACTGTCTTGGTATCTCACCTGCTTTGGTAAAAACAGAGATGGAGCCACATGCAAAACCAGAAACCTGTAATTGAATTGACCAAGCAGCTATCCATTTTCCTTCTCAATTAAAGAGATACTCTAGATAGGAGGATGATGGCAATCTCACACAATGCTCATGTGGATACTTTTCCCCCACAGACTGTAGGAGTAGAGGACAGTTCAGAGCATTCACACAAGAATCTCGAAAGAAACGGTCTGCTCAATACAGCTATCCTGATGAGAAAGATAAGGACTTAAGTGATCTACTCATTAGGTATGTAGAGAAATATTTAATTTCTTTGGGCTAGTTACCATAGTTTTATTTCAAATGTACAGTTTGAGGGTTTTTATAGAAACCATGGCTGACTCATTTACATGTAGGATAAATTATACAATGATGAGCAAATAAGCTTTGTGATAAATATAGGTTCCTTTTCATCAGGAACATCATGTCCAGGGCATGCTCAGTAATAAATATTTCTCAATAAAGTACAGAAAATTGCACATCATAAATGTTATTTATGATTCCTTAAATCACATTATGGATATTGCTGTTTTTAAAATTCTTTTCGAAAATAGGAAACTCAGCATATTGTTTGTAAGGAAAGTAATAACATTTATCAAGTTAAGTTGATTTTAATTCATGTATAATGTATAGCAAGGAAGGTTTCATTTGTGACCAAAATGGGATATTTTTGAACCCTTAGAAAATTGAGAAATGTCAATCTTATTCCTTTGAAATCTGTTAGGACTTCTCCTGTGACACTTATACACAAGCTTCATATGTAGTTACTTCTTTACAAAGTTCCTCCACACAATTGTCTTGGAAGTTTCTGAACTTCTGAAAAGTTCTGAAAAGAGAAACAATGACTTGAGCATGGGTATATACAGTAGCTTCTTTTCACTGAGTAAATATTCAGTAGATGCTTGTATAACTAAATTACCAAAAACAAAAATAAAAACGTTGTAATTCACAGTCCCATAGGAGGGATACTATTGAAAACACTTTGTTACCACACGCTAAGTAACTTGGCGTTCATAGCAGCCTCCCAAGCATTATCATTCAGTCAAATTCAAAATATATTTTTGGAGTTCCTGCCCTCAGTCACAACTGAGAATTTGTAATGTATGTAGAAGTGAACAAGACATGGTCTTGTAAGATTTATAGTCTAGGAGAGAAAGTGGGTCATATGATAAGCAAGATGGGTGAAGGCTTCAGGCTCTGGCACAGGTTCACACCCTGTTTCCACTACTTCATGGCCACAGGTTATGTAAAATTTCAGTCTCAGTTTCCTCAGCTGCAAAATGGGCATAATCATACCCACCTTGTGCAATTATTATATTAGTAATATATATATGTATATGTAAAGCACCTAATGGTGATGTGGGATGTAGTATTATAGGTGTTCCACAAAAGACAGGATAGCAAATGCTGTTATAGTGCTCACTATATGCCAAACATTCTTTTAAATGCTATGTAAATATTAACTCTCTGTACAGAAGTGTTCATATAATACTGATGTGAAATCCAATTAGGATATTGTGTAGTTCAGAACAAGGTATAGATAATTCTTTTGGGCTTTTAGCCTATGCAGAGGTGAGATGTTGAGAAAAAGACTAAGATTTTGATGAAGATTTAGGGTTTTAGTCTGGAAAAACAGTGAGCAAAATCATGGGGGCAAAGAAAAGTTAGGTATGTTTGGAGAGTGGTAAGGCTTGACATGTCACAACAACCTGGTGTGTTCGATACTTAGGGATGAAGAGCATCCTGGAAGAATATTCTATAAAAGAAGATTGAGGTAGCAAGAGAAAGACCTTAAATTCTAGGCTAAGGAAACTAAATCTGTTCCATGTGTTACTGGAGCTCCTTCCTGCAAGGTAGACTTGGCCAGGAGCCATAGCTCCAGTCAAAACCATTTTTAAGTAATTCAAGTGGCAGAAAATAGTCACACGGCCCTTATTTAATTTAGCATTTCATTTGGTTTGTAATCCACTCTACTATGTGAAATGTTTCACCAGAGTGAAATTGGAAATAGATGTTGGGTGACACATTTATAGGCAATTTCTCTTTTACTTATAAGATGGTAATAGAGATCTGACTCTTCCAGTCAAATCCAAAGGTGTGTGGCATGGACAAAACACCCACTACCTGCCTTCTGCCATGCCCTACAGCCATATCCTGTCCTTCCAAAAACATTCATTTCACTTGTTGTGAGGTAATAATTAACATATAGTATTATTTGAACTCTTTAAGATTGTGGTGACCTTATGAACATTCTGCTTACCTGTAGTGTTAGTCACTCAGCTACAGATTGGTTAATTTCAGTTTTAATCTCCTGCCAATCTCATCAAATTTTACTCAAACATGAGCCTCACAATCGAGAATTCCATTTTTTATTGATATGATAATAAAAAGATAATACCGGCTTTGTTTTGTCTTCTAACTATACATGCTTCAGTAATCCTTTGTAGATAGTTTTGTTGTATTCAAGACTTGTTTAGACCAAAAAAGGCCAAATCCTCTCACTCAGTGTGTGCAGATCACTCAGGCTATGATTTTACTTTCACTGTTCTCTGCACATTCATCTTTCTTGGATTTACTGTCTTTTGGTCAAAAATTGATCCATTTTTCAATACACTATTCATGAGTTAACATCAGTTTAACTTAATAAGTATTATTTTTTTCTTACAAACTCTATGCTGAGTTTCATGTTTTTATTAAGAATTTACAATATAGAAATATCCATACTGTCCATCTTTTTCTTCCATTCTTCTCCCTCCTTCCCTCTGGCTACCCCCAATAATCTCTCTAGCTGGTATCCTTGTCTCTCTTCTCTCTTTCCACACTGTCTAAAACACAAATATGATCAGGCTAAAATGTCTGTGTAGTGGTTAAGAAAGTACTTTTAAATTTTGTTTTTTAAAAATCCTGATTTGCATTCAGCTGTGCAATTTAATAACTATACCATGTGGACATAGTAACAACTAAGTCACAGTATTCTCATCTGAAAGACAAGGCTGCTTCAAGTGTCTCTTGGCACTGCTGGGTGCACTGAGTGAGGTGATGTGACCTCTAGGGCAAAGCAATCAGAATTGCATGGTCCCTGAAGTGAATGAAGAACTACGGTCTGCTTTATTTGGCTTCCCTGACTCATTCCACCCTCCCACCCCCACCCCAGGCAGGAGTCATTACCTTCTTATTTGTCTTCCTCGTACAAATGTTGTATTTCCTGATTGTTCATCAATCAGTCTTTTCTGAGAGAATGTTAGCAGCCTACTTACTGAAAAGCACCCTCACATGTATCTTAGCGTAATGCCTGTTACATAAACAACACCCAACACATACTTGTTCAATTGTGAACACCATCTCATTGTATAATCTGGTGTTGCTGGTATCAGCCACTCCTTATGTTCCTATACTCAGTACTTTAAATCTTGGTTATAACTTTATACAATCATTCAGACTTCCTTGCGTTTAAATCTCCTTTGATTCGACACTGATGATTTATAGAAGAGAGCACCATGAAAACAAAAGTGTTAAATAATCTTTATTAAAATTATCTGTGGTTACTAGTATCATCCATATCAATACTTGTACAGTTGAATTGATTTGAACATAACACCGTAGTAAAAGCTGGTTTGTGGTGATTCATGGTGCCTCTAATTCACAGCATCTCATGGGACATAGAGTTGATCTAGCGACTGAGTAATTGGCATTGGTAACTTCTTTTCTTTTTCAGTGCTACCTTTTCCTAAATTCTCTCTCTGATGTAAGCTCTGTAACATGTCCTTGGCTTAGGAATTATTTTATAAGCTCGTAGGATCTACTATGTCTGGCAAGCCATTTTCTTACTGAACAGTAGAAGACATATATTGAGCAGAACAAAGCAGAACAATTTTGAAGGTTACAATGGTTTCTTCACAAGGAAGAACTTTAAACAAAATTTGGGAAAAAAGGAAAAACTTGGACATGAATAGCATGTCAACTAAATCAAATCTCTATAAAATATTTTTAACAATATATTATAATCAAAGATGGATGGAACTTTCATTTCAATTTCCCAAACTCATTATTTACCTCTGTCTTTTGAGAACTTCAGTTAAGCTCTAGGAATCATATTTTATTTTATTTATTTTTTTTAAATCATTTTTTAATTTATTTTCAGCATAACAGTATTCATTGTTTTTGTACCACACCCAGTGCTCCACACAATCTGTGCCCTCTCTAATACCCACCACCTGGTTCCCCCAACCTCCCACCCCCCCCACCTCTTCAAACCCTTCAGATGGACTCTGAAAAACAATCTGAAGGAATCATATTTTAAATTCAGCCCAAGACTTTTTATTTCCTTTTATTATTGACAATACTGTGCTATTTTGCATCTGGTTTAAGATTAGATTTTTGTCAGAGTAGTATACTTATCTTAATTTAGTTCTTGCCATGAATTTATAATAGAGCAAGGAATGTTCCCACCTGGGTGCTATATAATATATAATATTTAATTTGTCACTGCTCTTTCACTGTGAAGTGAAATGAACAATTTTTAGCAAAAAACATAATTTCAGATCTAAATAATATGTCAAATAGATGTGTAATACTACATGGCATTCCCTTTATTTCCTAAGAAATACTTCCTTATCATTTTGAGTAAACTATGTGGAACAGATGTAGCTCTCTGGATTATCTTCTTATATGTCATTTAATTTTAATTTCTAATTCTAGTCACGCAAAGCAGCAGTCACAATGCCCCGTACACTCCAATGCCTGAGGAATATTTGTTGATTTTTTTTTTTTACCATGTGACTTCTATTTTTCAGCTTTTTTTTTTTTTTGCTTCTATTATAAACAGGCAACAAGATCACTTGTACATTGATGAAGATGGTAGACACGTGACATTTCTGCCAAAAGCAAAGTTTGCCCAAGATTTCAGCAATTTTGCAGTGGAAACTCAAAACACCATCAAAGCTCTCAGAGAACAGGTTTGTTTTTCCCCCTAAGCAAAATGTCCTTATCGTAAAGATTGAAATAACTAGATTAAAAAAAAAAATCTGTCCAATGGCTCTGTAGATATATAGCACAATACCCATTTCCTTATAATAGTTGAATTCAGGGAAGAAGCGCTTGGGTAAAACCCATTTCTTTTCTACCAAATACCAATTTCTTCAATGCATAGGGTACCAGTGATGAAGCTCTCTGCTCAGTGAGTTTCTGAGTTCCTGCTCAGTGCCTTTCTGAATAGTTGTGTTTGGGTGCTCTTTTTATCTCTGTGGATGTAGATAATTTGTAACAGGCCAACACATACTTTTCTTATAATTTTTTGTTTTTGTGTTTGAAATGGAATCCAAACAAGCCTCTGAGGGATTACTGCTTTGTCTAGTTTTCCATTTCTGAAAAAGCTATTGTTAAAAATGAAATTTCCACACTCCTCTGCACTTTTGCTTATTTTCTCAGTTGTTCTGGCTCATGGTTTATTTAATTTTTTCTAAAATTTGGGAATGAGTCAATGAGAGATTTGGCTTATATTAGAAATGGCAATTAGATGGTTTTATTCAGAAATGGAAGTCTGATCTCTTTCAAGGCATAGTGCTGTGCTGGCTCCTTCCTCAACTTTAATGTCACTATGAAGCATATTTTTTGCTTCTTACCATCAGAGGCCTTGAGGCAGAAAGCACTGTAGGGGTGTGAGAAGAACCCAGGGCCTGCTGCCAGGAAGTTCTGCCTTTGCAAGTTGCCTGAGCTGGGCAATTTATTTAACCATCCAGAATAAGTATCCTCTGGACTTTCAGGAATGTTGTAAGGATGGCAGAGGCACTTTGTGAACAGTAACCTCCTTAACATAATACTGTTGCTTTTGAATGTAAACATTATCTTGTATAGAAATGCAAGCTTACCTGTTTGCTACATGTGTCACCCTTAGGGTCTGGCTGCATCCATGGTTTGCATCAGTGTGCTATCCATCAGTACCCTTCTTTATGACCAGAACAACCACTTGTCCAATCAGTTGTCCAATCTGAGTCTGAACATGAATCTCAAAGATGTGAAGCCTTGTTTCTAGAAGGTTATTCTTTTTTTTTTTTTTTTTTTTTTTTTTTTTTTTAGAAGGTTATTCTTGAAGGTTAAGGTTATTCCCTCTTGGAATGGTTGGGATGATCTAGGACTTTGGGACCTCACTGAATATAGGGACCTCTATTTTATTTGCTTGAGCTCATGTGTCATAGAAGAGGTAAGTTATACTGGTAAGAGAAAGCCCTGGGCTGCAGAAGGTGGGCCTTGTTACCTTAAATATTAATCCCTTTATCTATATAGCAAATTATTTTTCTTGACTTATTTTATGGATTTACAGACACAGGTAGAATTCATAAGTAACATTTTAGTCCAATTTTATCTATATGTTGGTGGTGATATTTCATCTTTGATATATGCTGTAATAGTGATTAGAAGCATTCCAGATACCCCAAGACTGTAGTAGTTGGTCCTCCAAGTGTCCAATAACAGTGTGAAGTAATATATATCTCTAAATGTATCAAGAAAAAGTGTTTTTCCTTGTTAATTTGTTCTATCTCTTCCATTTTACTATAAATATCTTAATAGCTGGGGCTGTTTCACTGCTGGATCCTGAGTGCCTGACACACAGTACTTGTTTAAAGACAACCAGTGGTTGGTTGGTTTGTTTGTTTTGTTTGTTTGTTTGTTAAGATTTTATTTTATTTATTTGCCAGAGAGAGAAAGAGAGAGAGAGGAGAAGCAGAGAGAGCTGCAGGCAGAGAGAGAAGCAGGCTCACCAGTGAACAAGGAGTCCAGTGTGGGACTGGATCCCAGGACCCTAGGATCATGACCTGAACCAAAGGCAGATGCTTAACTGACTGGTTAAGTCATCTGGTTTCCTTTTTGAACTCAAAAAGTTCTGAATCTATCAGGAATATAAAGTGTATATTAGGACCAGACAAAGATGGAAGAGGCAGTTACAAGGTCTTGAGCACTCCTACAGAAGTCAGGTTTCCCTGGGACACATGGGATACACTGATGGGAAGAGGTACAGTAGGGCACAGAACTGTGTGCACACTTAATGAAACCCGACAAAGTCCTGACAGATAAAAATTGAAGGAATAAATAAATATGACATAATACCAGCATTGGAAAATATTGACTCAAGTCAGAAACCAACCAGGTCATGTAAAGTAGATTGAAAAAAGAAAAAAAAAAAACAACAACATTGAGAATGGAACACACATAAATTGAGCATCTACCACTACATCTGTGAACAGAAAAAGAAGCCGTCGGAGGTGGACAGGATGATAAACACAGATGTTCTGAGGACAAAGCATATTTTCAGATATAACAAGCCCTTAGGATTTGTGAAATTAACATTTGTTGTTAATTTGTCATTTTCCTGAGTTTTAATGGTCCACGTTAATGTGAAATGTATCCTCTTAGCTAAAGAAGGACATTTCTAAATCTGCAGTGCATTCAGCTTCGTGGCTTTTCTGTTGCTTATCAACATGAATGCAACTCATTCATAAATAAATAAAAAAAAAACTAAAATTAAACCTTACTTTATGAAAAATGAGCATCCAGATAAAGTCATGTGTATTTCTCATGGTAAAATTAAAGACAATGAAGAAGTAGATTAAACAGGATATAGAGGTACTCGTCATGTAGGAGATTATTGTTATTCTTGAGACCATCCTTTGTCTATGACACAAGATTCCAACCTTCAGTTATTAGCCATGGGTTTCTTTACTTTCTAACCCTAGGTGCATTATGTCTACAGGGCTGTGAAATAGTGCCAGTCTTGACATTTTCCACTGTTGCTTATTTACATTTACTAGGTGACTTTGGAATGTCTAGAAAAGATATTCGTTAATGTTGGTCCTGCACCAGCTTGCAATCCCACCAACAGTGTAGGAGGGTTTCCCTTTCTCTACATCCTCACCAGCATCTGTCATTTCCTGACCTGTTAATTTTAACCATTCTGACTGGTGTGAGGTGGTATCTCATTGTGGTTTTGATTTGTATTTCCCTGATGCCGAGTGATATGGAGCACTTTTTCATGTGTCTGTTGGCCATCTGGATGTCTTCTTTGCAGAAATGTCTGTTCATGTCTTCTGCCCATTTCTTGATTGGATTATTTGTTCTTTGAGTGTTGAGTTTGATAAGCTCTTTATAGATTTTGGATACCAGCCCTTTATCTGATATGTCGTTTGCAAATATCTTCTCCAATTCTGTCAGATGTCTTTTGGTTTTGTTAACTGTTTCCTTTGCTGTGCAGAAGCTTTTGATCTTGATGAAATCCCAATAGTTCATTTTTGCCCTTGCTTCCCTTGCCTTTGGCGATGTTCCCAGGAAGAAGTAGCTGTGGCTGAGGTCGAAGAGGTTGCTGCCTGTGTTCTCCTCAAGGATGTTGATGGATTCCTTTCACACATTGAGGTCCTTCATCCATTTGGAGTCTATTTTCATGTGTGGTGTAAGGAAATGGTCCAATTTCATTTTTCTGCATCTGGCTATCCAATTTTTCCAACACCATTTATTGAAGAGGCTGTCTTTTTTCCATTGGACATTCTTTCCTGCTTTGTCGAAGATTAGTTGACCATAGAGTTGAGGGTCTATTTCTGGGCTCTCTGTTCTGTTCCATTGATCTATGTGTCTGTTTTTGTGCCAGTACCATACTGTCTTGATGATGACAGCTTTGTAATAGAGCTTGAAGTCCAGAATTGTGATGCCACCAACTTTGGCTTTCTTTTTCAATATTGCTTTGGCTATTCGAGGTCTTTTCTGGTTCCATATATATTTTAGGATTGTTTGTTCCATTTCTTTGGAAAAAATGGATGGTATTTTGATAGGAATTGCATTAAATGCATTAAATGTAGATTGCTTTAGGTAGCATAGACATTTTCACAATATTTATTCTTCCAATCCAGGAGCATGGAACATTTTTCCATTTTCTTGTGTCTTCCTCAATTTCTTTCATGAGTACTTTATAGTTTTCTGAGTATAGATTCTTTGCCTAGGTTTATTCCTAGGTATCTTATGGTTTTGGGTGCAACTGTAAATGGGATTGACTCCTTAATTTCTCTTTCTTCTGTCTTGCTGTTGGTGTAGAGAAATGCAACTGATTTCTGTGCATTGATTTTATATCCTGACACTTTACTGAATTCGTGTACAAGTTCTAGCAGTTTTGGAGTGGAGTCTTTTGGGTTTTCCACATATAGTATCATATCATCTGCAAAAAGTGATAGTTTGACTTCTTCTTTGCCAATTTGGATGCCTTTAATTTCTTTTTGTTGTCTGATTGCTGAGGCTAGGACTTCTAATACTTTGTTGAATAGCAGTGGTGCTAATGGACATCCCTGCCATATTCCTGACCTTAGCAGAAAAGCTTTCAGTTTTTCTCCATTGAGAATGATATTTGCGGTGGGTTTTTCATAGATGGCTTTGATAATATTGAGGTATGTGCCCTCTGTCCCTACACTTTGAAGAGTTTTGATCAGGAAGGGATGCTGTACTTTGTCAAATGCTTTTTCAGCATCTATTGAGAGTATCATATGGTTGTTGTTCTTTCTTTTATTAATATGTTGTATCACATTGATTGATTTGCAGATGTTGAACCAACCTTGCAGCCCTGGAATAAATCCCACTTGGTTGAGGTGAATAATCCTTTTAATGTACTGTTGCATCCTATTAGCTAGTATTTTGGTGAGAAGTTTAGCATCTGTGCTCATCAAGGATATTGGTCCGTAGTTCTCTTTTTTGATGGGATCCTTGTCTGGTTTTAGGGTGATGCTGGCCTCATAAAATGAGTTTGGAAATTTTCCTTCCATTTCTATTTTTTGGAACAGTTTCAGGAAAATAGGTATTAGTTCTTCCTTAAATGTTTGGTAGAATTCCCCTTGGAAACCGTCTAGCCCTGGGATTTTGTTTGTTTGGAGACTTTTGGTGACTGTTTCAATCTCCACATTGTTATAGGTATGTTCAGGTTTTCTATTTCCTCCTGGTTCAGTTGTGGTAGTTTATATGTCTCTAGGAATGCATCCATTTCTTCCAGATTGTCAAATTTGTTTGCATAGAGTTGTTCATAATATGTTCTTATAATTGTTTGTGCTTCTTTGGTGTTGGTTGTGATCTCTTCTCTTTCATTCATAATTTTATTTATTTGTGTTCTTTCTCTTTTCTTTTTGATAAGTCTGGCCAGGGGTTTATCAATCTTATTAATTCTTTCAAAGAACCAGCTCCTAGTTTTGTTGATTTTTTCTATTGGTTTTTTTTTTTTTTTTGGTTTCTATTTCATTGATTTCTGCTCTGATCTTTAAGTAATCCGCTGGGGTTTGCTTGCAGAAGCTTTTTTTCCCTGAACGCTTTCCATAGAGTTCTGGAGGATGGGAATGTAAATGGCGGCCTCCCAATCTCAGGCCCGGTTGGAGCCAAGAGCTCGGGGCCCCACTCCTCAGTGCACCCTCAGAGAAAAGTGCTCAGTCAGTCCCGTTTCCCTGGCCTCTGGCCACACTCCGAGCTCACACAGCCTGCTACCGGTTCAAGGTAACCCCAAGCTGAGAGCTCACCCCTTGGCTCTGTCTCTGTAGCTGGCTTCCCCGCTCTAATACCTGCGAGCTCTGTGACTCTCAGACACCCCCGACACTTCTGTGACCCTGCGGGACCTGTGGCCACGCTGACCCCATGTGGGCTTCACCCCAGTTTAGCCTCTGGAGAGATATCCCTCAGTGGAGCAGACTTTTAAAAGTCCTGATTTTGTGCTCCATTGCTCCGCCACTTGCTGGGAGCTGGCCCCTACCCTGTGGTCTATCTTCCTGTCACTTTGGATTCACTTCTCCGCTGTCCTACCTTTCAGAAAGTGGTCGATTTTCTGTTTCTAGAATTGCTGCTTTTCTTCTCTTCAATCTGCTGTTGGATTTGTAGGTGTTTGCAATGGATTGATAAGCTATCTAGCTGATCTCCTGCTACCTGATGTAGTCTCAGCCTGCTACTTCTCCGCCATCTTGAGTCCTCCCCCTACTGAGGAGATTTCTAAGCAAAGTGTTCAAAGTGTATTCTAATTTAACCTTGCTGCTTATGATACAATGTAAGAGGAGAAAGAGAAATTGTGAAAAGAAATATTAAGCAAAAACCAACCAGAACATGAGGATTTTAGAAAATTCTCAGCCTGTTCTAGGTATATACCAATGAGAAATGAAAACAGACCCACATGTGAGTTGCTATATTAATATTCACAGTAGTGTTATTCAAAATAGCCAAAAAGTGGTGATGATCCAAATATTTATCAATTGATAAAACAAAATGTGGTTTAATGCAATGGAACATTATTTGGCTATAGAAAGGAATCAAGTATAGATACATGCAACAACATGGGAGAGCCTTAAAAACATTATGCTAGGTAAAACAGACCTGTCAGAAAATACTGCATACCACAAGGATACAGAAACTTCCAAAGTAAACAATCTACAGAAATTGAAAGTAGACTAGTTGTTGTTTAAGCCTGGGGGAGTGGAAAAGGAAATGGAACTTGACTGCTAATGTATATAGGGTTTCTTTTTGAAGTGATGCAATGTTACAAAATTTGATTGTAATGATGATTGTACAACTTTGTGAATATACTAAAAACATTTAAAGGAGAGTTTTATAGATTCTTTGGGTTTTTCAACATAGACAATTGTGTCATTGGCTAATAAAGGCAATTTTGTATATTACGTATCTATGTACCACTTACTTATTTTTTATTGTCTTATAGCATTAGCTAGGACTAAAAATTTAAATAAGACTGAGAAAAGAAAAGTTCCCAGTCTTATGGGGGAAGTACCCTGCCTCTCATCATTAAATATGTTAGCTATATATGATTTTTGTAGTTTTTTTTTTATCAACTTGTGGAAATTCTGTTTCTAGTTACTGAGAGTTTTTATCATGGATGAGTGTTGGATTTTGTCAGATTTTTTTTGTTATTGATATTATGAACTATGATTTCTTTTTTAACCTGTTGATATCACAGATTCCACTAATTGATTTTGAATGTTAAACAAGTCTTGTATACCAGGAACAAATCACACTGGGTTATGGTATGTAGTTGTTGTTATACATTGTTAGATTAAATCCACTACTATCTATATCTACATGCATGAGACGTATTATTCAGTAATTTTCTTTTCTCATATGCATGAGACGTATTATTCAGTAATTTTCTTTTCTCATAATTTCTTAACCTGGATTTGGCTTTAAATGTTCTATTTGCTTCTGTTTTCTAGAAGAGGTTGTGGAGTGTTGCTTTTACTTTTTCTCAAAGTGTAAAGCACCAGTGAACCTATCTGAGCCTTGTGCTTTCTTTTTTGGAAGGTTTTTAAGTTACTGATTTAATTTTTTAATAGATACAAGGCTGTTCAGGATATCTCTTTCTTATGTGACTTTTGATAATTTGTGTCTGATTTAAAAAAAAAACAATAAGATTCATAAGCCCCTAATGACACTAATCAGGGTAAAAAGGAATTGATCCATTCCGTCTAAGTTATGAAATCTTTGGCCCAGAGTAGTTTATATTATTACTTTTTTTGTCCTTCTGATGTTCATGGGGTTAGTTGTGATGATTTTATTTATGATGTTGGCAATTTGTGTATTTTCTATGTTTTCTTAGTGTCACTAGAGATTTATAAATATTATTGATTTCTTAAATAATTAGCTTTTGTTTTCATTTTCTATTGTTTCCTAGTATTTAGTTTTATAGTTCTCTGTTATAACTTTCATGTGCTTTTTTCCCTATATTTTGGGCTTAATTTTCTCTTATTTCTCTAGAAACTAGAGTTTACTGGAAACTAGAATTAGTTCATTCGAAACTAGAAAAATAAGAAACTAGGACAATTATAGCAACAAAATTAAAACTAAAATATGATGAAGGAAGGACATCATACAGTTAGAGCAGAAATCAGTAAAACTGGATATAGAAAAACAAGAAGAAACATCAATGAAAACAAAAGCTGATTTAAAAAAAAAAATAAGATTCATAAGCCCCTAATGACACTAACCAGGGTAAAAAGAGAGAATACACAAATTACCAATACTGATTTCATATCTTTATTCATTTACAATATATGGATTTGATCCCGTGAATTTTTCTTTAAGCATTCTTCTACTGCACCCACCAAATTTTGATGTTATATCTTCATTTCCATTTATTTAAAAGTATGCATTTCTTTTTTATTTCTTTTCCTTTGATCTATAGATCATTTGAATTGTTTCCTAATTCTCAAATATTTCTGTTATTGACTTTTAGTTTAATTCCACAGTAATCTAAAAGTGCACTCTGTATGGTATCTATTCTTTTATCATTGTTTAAGGTTGCTCTATGGTCCAGGATGTCCTAGATCTTGATGAATGTTTCCTGCTCTTTGGGACTCAGCTATGTTTCTGCTTCATAGATTTTAAATTTCCAGACCCAGACTAGAAAATACTTCTCTTGTGGTAGAAGAAAAAGATCATTGTTGGTACTGGTGTTTAAAGATTTTCCTTAGTATGACCCACATTAGCTCTGCTCATGTGCCATTGACCAGGGTGTTATAGAACAAAACCTGATGTCATTGGGAGACAGGTATACTCCTCTCAGAGAGAGTGACCACAAAAGTGTCCATGGAGAAAGGCCCACTATAGAGGACTGTTGACTTTTGTGAACAAAATAATGCAATCTGTCACAAGCCCCTTCCAGTGTGGGAAACTTTGATGACAAAATAAGTGGGCTTCAGGAATAATGGCTACTTAATAAGACTGGTCTAAATTCAGTTAAATATTCCAGTAAATACTTTAGGATTTCAATACTTTGTGATTAGTGAATTTTAGACTAAAAATATTTCTATAAAATGTAATACTACTTTTTATAGGACATACTTTCTCTCTGGATGAATTTTGCAAAAATTTTAAGTTCTTAGGTCATTTACTTTTCTGATTTGATCTCTAAGGTGTCTTTAGGTGTTAGATATTCCTAAGTGTTAGGTATTCCCAAATGAAACAAGATTTATAAATTCAAATCTCCAGAATCCCTCTTTTACTTAAAAGAAAAAAAAACTATAAAAGATTGTATCTGGAAAGTCTCTAATGAGAACTGCATTAGTCTGCTAGGGCTGCTCTAACAAAACCACAACTGGACACCTTAAACAACAGAAATGTATTGACTTAGAATTCTGGAGGCTGAAAGTCCATGATAAAGATGTTAGCAGGGTTGATTCCTTCTGAAGGTAATAAGGGAGAATCTGTTCTATGTGTTTCTCCTATCTCTGGAGGTTTGCTGGCAACCATTGGCATTCTTTGTCTTATAAATCTCTACCTTCATATTGACATGGTATTTTCCCTATTTGTCTGTCTGTGTCTAAATTTCACCCATTTTATGAGGATACCATTCATATAGAAATAGGAGCCCAGCCTACTCTGGCATGACTTCATCTTAACTAATTACATTTGCGATGTCCCTATTTCCAAATAATATCACATTGTGAGGTACTGGGGGTTAGGGCATTGAGTTACAAATTTTGGGGGTCACCATTCAATGCATGTAAGTAAGGATCCTACCAGTGTGCAGCTAAACAATGAGAATATTATTATCAGTATTGTATACTCTGACTAAGCAGCTACTTTGGGGAGATTGCAGTGATATGGGATGGCTAAGCTTTTGATTAAATTATTAACTTTGCAGAGCAAGTTAATAAATTATATAGAACAATAATTTTGGGGTCATTTAAATCAAAATTTTACATGATTATGTAAGATAAAAGTTTTACTTCTGAGAAAATAAAGTAGATGTGCTTTTGCCTATTCCTTGTAACATACAACTAAAACCCTTAAACATCGCATATAAACAAACATAAGAAGACTCAGAATGGTGAAGAGAAGAAAGAAGTACACTGGCCAGTGACCTTGGGGCCCAAGAAATAACATGTTGTTTCCTGGTTTTAGGTATTTTTGTTTTTTCCTCATGCAACCCAGTTTGGAGCTAAGTAGCTAGCTTGGCAACTCTGAAATGACAATAGGTAGAGAGGAAAAAAGACTGAGTGAAACCTTACTCTCTCTAGGCAAAGACTAGGAAACAGACAGCCTAGTGTTAGGGAAAAGTTTTAGACAATAACCATCCTACCTCAGCCAAACAACACAGACAAAACATTGGTCCCACAGCCACCAATGCTAGCAAACACTGAATGAGGAGTCCAGACGTCCATCTACTCTAGCCTATGATTAGGAAACATAACTCCCCTATGAGGCTACTGCCATAAAAAGCCAAACAGGAAACCAGGATTCTCATCTCTTTTAAATGATTACAGTCACTGTGGGGAGCTTTGACTTCCACTTTGACCCAAAAATAATGAAGCACCCCTCTTCCTCCCCACTAGGGTGATGTCAGAGAGGGCCAGTGGAGAGTTAGGACTTCCACTACTTCCCACTGGTAATGAGATCTCCGTTTCCCCTCTCCACCCCGTGGTCATTGGAGGCCATGTGCAGAACAGTAAAATATGTACCTACCTCTCCGAGGTAGTAAGTGGAGGCCCAATAGGGAACCAGGACTTTTAGCTTTGTATAGGATTAATGAAGAGATTTCCCTTGGGCATCAACAGAGGACAAGTGAGGAACACAGACTCCTTCTTCCACATGGCAGCAACAGTGTTACCCTCCTTCTCCTGCTAGAGCAGTTTGAAGAAAACACCTACAACATAAGGTTTAAATAACATCCAAAGTCATACCATAATACTCAACATGTCCACATTTCAACAGAGAATTTTTCACTATGCCAAGAAGCAGAAAGATGTCAAATGGAGTAAAAAAAGACAGTGAATTCCAACACTAAAGTGACAGAGATATTATAATTATGTGACGGGGATTTTAAAGCAGCCATCAGAAAATCAAGAAATAGAACACAGAAAACTGAAAAACAGAACAAATGGTAAACAAAGAATAAATTGGTATATTTAAGCTCTAACATATCAATAAGCATATTAAGTGTAAATGTTCTAAATAATACCAAATAAAAGACAGATATTAATAAACTATTTAAAAAAGCATAACCTATCTTTAAGCTGTCTACAAGAAACTGATTTCAAATATAACAATATAGGAAGGTTGAAAGTGAAATGGTAGAAAAATATATATTATGCAACATTAATTAAATTAAAGCAAGAGTGGCTAAGTTCATTCTGAATAAAATAGATTTCAGAGGAAGTATTACCAAGGACAATTATACAATGCTAAAAGAACCAATCACAAAGAAGACAAATCTTAAATATACATGCAGTAACCAAGAGAACTGCAAAGTATTTGAAATATATGAAGCAAAAACTAATAAAACTGAAAAGAGAAATAGTCAAAACTATTTAGTTAAAACTTCAACAACCCTATCTCAACAGTATAGAGAATAGCTGAAAAGAGAAGTCAGCAAGATTTGAAGAATGTAAAAATGACTTCAAACAATAGGATCTAACTGACATTTATATAGCACATTCAATCTAACTATAACAGAATACTCCCTCTATTCAAGTGCCTACTTCTAGTACCAAGATAGATTTTATTCTGAGTCATAAGAGGAACCTTAATAAATTTAAAAGAATTCAAGTTATACAGAGCATGCCTTCTGAACCCAACATAACAAAACTAGAAATGAGAAAGACAAAAGGACAATGACTAAATATTTGGAAAGGAAATAACACACTTTTGAAGAGTTGACAAGTTAAATAGGAAGTCTCAAGGGGAATAAAAAAATACATCAAACTGAAATGAAGCATGAAAATGAAGAATAAATTAGCATAAAGCAGCACAGAGAGGGAAATTTAGAGCCCCTAATACATATAGTAGAAAAGAGGGTATGTCTTTCAGATCAATAATCTAGTGGTGCCCGGGTGGCTCAGTGGTTTAAGCCTCTGCCTTTGGCTCAGGTCATGATTTTAGGGTCCTGGGATTGAGCCCAGAGTCAGGCTCTTTGCTCAACAGGGAGCCTGCTTCCCACAACCGCCCCCCCCCACTGCCTCTCTGCCTACTTGTGATCTCTGTCTGTCAAATAAATAAATAAATAAAAATCTTTAAAAAAAATTAATCTAAGTTTCTACCTTAAGAACCTGGAAAAACAACAACTAAATCAACTCATGGCAGAAAGAAAGAAGGAAAATTCTTCACACCTAAATTTGACAACTTAGATCAAGTGTACTAACTCCTTAAAAAACACAGACTATTGGGGCGCCTGGGTGGCTCAGTGGGTTAAGCCTCTGTCTTCGGCTCGGGACATGATCCTAGGGTCCTGGGATCGAGCCCCGCATCAGGCTCTCTGCTCAGCGGGGAGCCTGCTTCCTCCTTTCTCTCTCTCTGCCTGTTTCTCTGCCTATTTGTCATCTCTGTCTGTCAAATAAATAAAATATTAAAAAAAAAACAAAAAACACAAACTATCATGATTCACCCAATATGAAAAAGATCATTTGAATAGCTTTAAAGCTGCCAAGGAAATTGAATTATTAGTTAAAAAAATCTCCTCCCCAAATCCCCATGTGCAGATGGCTTCAAATGTTCAGAAGTCTATCAAATATTTAAAGAAAAATTTAGAGAAATTTTCCAGTAATAGCAGAGGAGAGAATACTTTCAATTCATTTTTGAAGATAGTATTAATCTGATACCCAAACTAGACAAAGACAGTGCAAAAGAAGAAAATCACATACCAATTATCCCTCATGAATATGGATGCAACAACTTTTAACAAAATATTAGCAGAGATAATATAGCAATACATAAAAAAATTGTACAACATAATTAAGTGGGGTTTACTTGAGAATTCAAGGCTAGTTTAATGCTCCAAAATCAGTTAATTAATGTAACCTGCTGTATTAATAGGCTTACATGGTGAATGGTTGAATGCTTTCCTCCTACTATTGCCAATAAAGCAAGGATGTCCATTCTTACCATTCATATTAAACAGAGTGCTGGAAGTTCTTCCTAATGCAATAGATAGGAAAAGGAAAATGGCTACAGATTGCAAAGGAAGAAAGAAAAATATTTTCAGGTGATATAGTTACCTCTCAGAAAATTGCAAAGAATCTACCAGACAACTCTTAGAATTAATAAGCAATTTCATCAAGGTCACAGGATAGAAGATACATAAGATAAACATACAAATATAAATTGTATTTCTGTATATTAGCAATAAGTATATGGGGAAACAGGGAAATGAAAATTATGGTCCAGCATATTTTCTGACTCCCCACCAAAGTGCCTCTTATTCCTGACTCAGATTAATTCCAGAACAAAATTTCATCATGCATTATATCTTTTACATTTATGATACATAGACAGTTCTCAGACTATTTCCCTTAAAGAGTTTCTTTGTCATTTCTTTGTCATAATTATTGCTCTAAGTGCCTGAAGTTTAAAACAGATGTGCTGCTATCATTTGTCTATTTTGTTTTTCTATACTTTTCTCCTTGAGGACAGAAGTTACCACCTTAATATCTTTTCTGTATCTTGGAATTGCGTCTATTCTTTTTTATTTTTTGGAACTTATTCATCTTTAGTAATGTTTTACATGTTCTCAGTATTTTTAGAAATAAAAGTGTTTTTTAATCTTAGTCTTCTAGACCATAATCACTAATATGTCTACAGAATTTTATGATTTTCATTTATCACACCCATGACCCTGCTCAGGTAATGACTAACTCAGTCCACACCTAGTCATTATAAAACACTATCATTCCTGCCTCCACCATAATTTTTAATTTATCCTATCATTGTATCCATTATCACTACTTACATAAAGCCAAAGATTTAGTCTTTTAATTCATCAATGTTTAGCTGGCATATATTGGATATTTATGAATCCTATTGGGTAATGAATAAATTAATGAACAATGGATGTCACTTCTGAAGTGTAGGCACTGTAATACTAAATTACCCTCACAGGCCCATCTTACTGTCCTACTTCAACACAAACGTAGTAAAATATTTTATACAATCAATTTTATTAATTAATCAACTAATTAATTAATTTTTACATTAAGATTTTGTTTCCTTAGTGAATTCTAAGTTCATTGGTATTTTTGGCTCTGGAAAATGTAATCCTAACCCATCTTTTTATCTAATTTCCAAATAACATTTTTCATGTTTTCTATGTTCTTTTTTTTTTTTATTTTTAACATTTTATTTATTTGACACAGAAACACACAGAGAGAGAGAGAGAGAGAGAGAGAGAGCACAAGCAGGGTGAGCAGGAGAGGGAGAAGCAGGCTCTCCCCAAGCAGGAAGCTTGACATGGGGCTCCAGCCCAGGACCCTGGAATCATGACCTGAGCTGAAGGCAGATGCTTAACCGACTAAGTCACCCAAGCACCCCTCGTTTTTTCCAAACTTACATACTCACTGTTTACCCCTCCCCTCTTATTAACTTCCTTTACACACTTCCCCTCCAGCTGAAATGTACTACCAAAACTACCATGACCAAATGCCATCTTTATTCAAGGCCTAGCACAAGTCCCATTTAAATTGTAAATTCTTCCCTGATTATTCCCTTTTCTACTCCATTTTTCTAAAAATTATTATTTTCCCTTGAAATTCTGTATCATTGTGTATATACTCTTATAGCACACAACATCTGGGCTTGTATCATATTTATTTTTGCAGAAATTCATTCTCCCATACCACACTGTAGTCTCCCTAAGAATAGAAACCCAGGAGTGTTTATCATTGTAGTCTCCCCTAGGACTAGCTGACAAACAGCATGTGTTCAGTAACCATTTAAAAATAAATCATTGCTTTTATGGTCTTTAAGTCATCCAGTCTGGTCTACTGTTTGTCTCCAAATTATTCTTGGGCACAATAATTTCTGTGACATACAAATAATCATGGTCAAGTATTTGAAATCATTTTATCATTTCCAACCAAATAACAGAGTTCAGAGAATCTGAAAGGAACATTCACTAGAAGATAAAAGCATAATGATTCTTAGATACACACTAGAAAGTTCTTTTGAAAATATGGGATCTAGCCCAAATGAAGCATGTATCAGTTTGCTAGCACAGCCATAACAAATACCAGGAAAGGTGGCTTTACAACAGAAATTAATTTCTCATAGTTCTGGAGGCTGGAATTCCCAGATCAAGGTGTTGACAGGGTTGGTTTCTTCTGAGGTCTCTCTCCTTGGTTTGTATCTTCACCCAGACTTCCCACTGTGTCTGGACTCTAATCTCCACTTCTCATAAGGACGCCAGTCCCACTGGATTAGGTCCCATCTCAGTGATCACATTTTATTGTTTTTTTTTAAGATTTTATTTATTTATTTGACAGAGATCACAAGGAGGCAGAGAGGCAGGCAGAGAGAGAGGGGGAAGCAGGTTTCCTGCTGAGCAGAGAGCCCAATGTGTGGCTCCATCCCAGGACCCTGAGATCATGACCTGAGCCGAAGGCAGAGGCTTTAAGCCACTGAGCCACCCAGGTGCCCCAGTGATCACATTTTAAATAATTACTTTTTTAAGGACTTTATCTCCAAACACAGCCACATTCTCAGGTATTGGGGGTTGGAGTGTCAACATATGATTTTCAGGGGATACAGTTCAGCCCATTGCATTGCAACTGCAACATTCACAAGTCATTTAATGCTCTTGGATTAAGCCTCTTCTTTTGTTAAACTGCATTATTTTCATCCCTTCTAAAATTCCTCTCAATTCAGTATCTTTAATTTCTCCATGGATCATTACTTTTTTGTAATGCATCCTCTAGAATATATCTTGGTGAACGTCACCATCCTTCATGCACCTTATGACCTGGAACTTTGCAATCATCTTGCATTCTTTTTTTCTTTCCCTACCCCCAAACCAACCAAACACCTCTACCTGCTCAATGGCTTTTCTTGACTCTCACTTCTTCCTTTCTCAGCTGAGCCATTGTGGATCTTCTTGAAGTTTCTCTGCTTTCAATAATCTGTCTGCATATTCCCATTATGTGATGACTGCATTTTTTTCTCCATTGTCTAGAGATTATAATATCTAAATGAATTTATAGGACTGTTAAGGTCCTAATTTTCTTTGCTGCTTTGATTCCCACAAGCACCACCCCTGTGACTTTTACCTTCCCCAGCAGTTTATGCTCCTGAGATACTGTGGTGCTTATGCTTTGGCCAAACTTTTCCCTTTTGTCTGAAATGCCTTTTCCCTGCTTGTTTTTCGTAATGATTTTGTCATGTCTGCGTACAGCTCAAATGTTTTTTCCCGTGTGAGGCCTCCCTTTCTTCCTGAGGCAGAACTGAGAGAAGTTTATCTTCTGCTTTTCTTCTGCTTTTGATATACTGTCACTATTTAATTGGCTTAGCACTGTGATTTATTGATCTGTCATACCACTAAGTCTTAAGCTCCTTGACACCCTGGATTGTTTATCTTTGAAGTCTAATAAACATTTGTTTAGGGAATGCTGTTTATGATAACCTAAGTACAAAAATTAAGCAAAATATTGATTTGTTGAATTAATATTAATATATGTTATAAGATTTTGAAAATGTGTAATTCTACTCATTTGATTTTAATTCCATTCTTTTAAAACTTACCTGTTTCAGATATTAGACCCATATTCAATATTTTGTAACATATAGGGAACTATTTATTAGCTTAGACACCAGATGACTTGGATTAATTAAGTTTGGGGTAAAGAACAATGTTAAGAAAAATTACGTTGGCTTTGAAGTTTCTTTTGCCCCAAGTGTATACTTACAGAACAGAGAGCATTTCATCAAACTGTGTTAGTTATCTGCTTTGTTGGTACGATTTCAATTCCCACTTTCCTTCCCTTCACCTCCTCTTTTAGATAAACAAGCTGGAGGCACGCCTCAGGCAGGCGGGATGCACAGATGATAAAGGGATTCCAAGAAAAGACAATGAGCACTGGATGAAAGAAGACTGCATTAGCTGTATGTGTAAGGTATGGGCCGCCAGAAGTTTTTCCGACTTCTGCCTCCTGTTTTACTTCTGCTAGCCTGCCAGTTGAGACATACCTGAAAAATTCAAAAGAGAAAAATGTGTTCTTTTTGTGAATAGATTCTAGGCATATTTTTAAAATCAAGGTATTGATATGAGATTTGGAGC
This sequence comes from Enhydra lutris kenyoni, assembly GCF_002288905.1. Taxonomy (NCBI): domain Eukaryota; kingdom Metazoa; phylum Chordata; class Mammalia; order Carnivora; family Mustelidae; genus Enhydra; species Enhydra lutris. Next base: position 14,552,777 of record NW_019154125.1, read on the forward strand.
TTTTTGATTATCGATGTAAATATGCCACTATCTCATGAACACTTGCTAAATACGACATGGGCTTTTCACATTTTCACTAATAATTGAGAGAGCTGACACTCAGGACATTTACTGAGCATTGCCCAAGATCACACAAATAAAGGCAGAAATGAGGCTTGAATTCAACTCCTTATTCTCCAGTCAAGCTCACTACAAACGTTGCCCGAAAGCATTAAGTAAATATTAAAAAAACACTGTCATAGTACCCAGCAAAAGAAAAAAAAAAGCTTATTTAGTTTGTTTTTTGAACACAGCTGATACCAATTGCTCCTGCCTCTCTCCACACCCCATGCCCTCTGGTTGGGGAGGTAACATTTTATAAGCCACTACTTCCAGTCTTTTTTCACGCTGCAAATGTATAAAAAAAGCATTAATAGGAACTACATGTATAAATAGGCTCATATCATGGGTAATTTTTATTATACTGAGATAACCAATCAGATTACATATTATAAGAAATTTTTAAAAAGGTAATTTTACTGTAAGAAACATGGGAATAATCTTTGAATGTTGCTTTTCAGAGTGGCCAGGTCACCTGTGTGGTGGAGACGTGTCCTCCAGCTCCATGTCCGAGTCTTGAATTGGTGAAAGGAACCTGCTGTCCAGTTTGCAGTGGCCCAGGAATGCCAGCTGATTCCCCAGAGAAACACTAATCAATTCACTGCTCTGAGCCCTGAATGGGGGAATTTCTCAGGAAAAGGCAGTCAAGCACTTTTAACCTATAGTCACACTGCTGGCATAGAAAACACTGATTTAAAAGAAATTAGTTCATTTAACCCTTCAGCATACTAAAGGTCTTGGATCTTTTCATTTGCTAACACACCTTGAAATAATGCAAAATTAAAGTCCAAAAAGAGGATAAGGATTACTTTCTTGTGAGAAATATTTCTTGTTGTAAGCTACCAGTTTTATATACTGTACATGGAAATTGAAAAAAAAAATCATGCAATTTTTTAAAAAATCTGAGTATTGTGGAAAAAACCTCTCATTTCAAAATTCTGAGAAATCCTGATCTCCAGGAATTTTGATAGAATGCATTTTGCACTCAGAGAAAACATCTGGAAAGGTCTGTGATGACTTTGGCGCATGTAATCCATGCTGCTTTCCTCACTCCACTCCGTTTCTCACATCTAGAACATAAAAAATGCCTAGATTTTTCTAGAAAGGTATTTACCTTAACCATCAGTAGGCTCCACCTTCTAGAACATGAGTGAAAATTCAGTGAAAATATATTTGATGGAGTTTGCCATTTTTACATTTGGCTGGAAAATACAAACACTGTGAGGGAAAGAGCCTTCAAAGGAGCCTTGCTCAATTTCTGCCTTTCCCTCATTTGTCATTGTTATCACTAGTGAGATGTCAAAATTGAAATTTACCAAGTCTGAGTAATTCAGAAACAATCTGAATTTACTATCAGAAGAATTGGAAGTGCTTTTCACTTTAACAAAATGTGTTGCTACGAGGTTTCTTCTAATTTTGGCACTCTGTTATAGCATTTAAAATACAATCCAATAGACAATAGGTTAGTTATATTTGGAATTAAATATTTAGTAAATTTAGTAAAAAAAAATTAGTAATTTAGTAAATAAATTACAATCCAATAGACAATAGGTTAGTTATATTTGGAATTAAATATTTAGTAAATTCACTTAATAAATTCTTTTAAAAAAGGTGCAGCCACAGTACTTGGGGTTGTTTGCAGTTTTTGGTAGATTTCTTTAAGAAATTCTTTGTTCCAGGACTTTGAAGAGACTTCGTGTAGTGTCCTGCCCAAAGGGGCTCTCAGGGTGATAACACTACTGTTTTCCAATTACAAAATAAACATTTAACACCAGGCACAATCTCCCAATGTTTAGAAGCATTATGTAAATTGCAGTATTCATTATAGTGGAAATATTTTCATGGTTTTAATATTATGAGTGAAGAAAGATGTTTTTAGAGTTTGATAATAATGTCATTATTTTTAAAATGTATTGGTGATTCCCTCCTAAGATCCAAAATAATTTTTTACTAAAAAGTTTAAGGACAAAACAATATGCTCTAAAAGTTTGATGTTTGATTTTTTTTTTTAATTTTATTTACTCATTTGACAGAGAGAGACACAGCGAGAGAGGGAACATAAGCAGGTAAAGTGGGGAGGGAGAAGCAAGTCCCCCTCTCCACCAAGCAGGGAGCCGGATGCAGGGTTGATCCCAGGACGCTGGGATCACGACCCGAGCCAAAGGCGGATGCTTAACGACTGTGCCCTGTTTGATGCATTTTTAAGTCCAAAAGATTTTCTAATTGTATTTCATTTTTAAAGACAAAACTTAGTAAGTCCCAAAAGCTTGACATTTGGGAACCTTTCAAAACCCAACAAAGTGAAATGAAGCTAAGCCTCATGGAAGTACAATTGTTTCCTCCGAACCTACAGCAAACATACTGCAAATGACAATAACACATGTAATAGTTCAGGTTTCTCATCATACTCATTTGTCATTTTATCATTTTCCTTAAGTTTAAGCAAGACCTATATGATATCTCATATGATAACACACTGACCACATGTTAATTTGGATGTCACCTGGTCAGTATCTTTGGCTCATTAAACACAAGCAGTTATCAAAATAACAGAATAAAATGATCATTTAAAATGGAACATGGGGACTTAAAAACTTGCCTGTCAATTGACGATTTGAAAATTCACTCACCTTTACAAATGTGATTATAATATCTTCATACAGATTACCTTCTGCTTTATTCATTTTATTTGTATTTCATTTATTTGTGCTTTTTAAAATGTTTCATTTTTGAAAGTAATATTGTGCATAATAAAAATTTCAAGTATTTCCTAAAGATATAGAAACATTTGTATTCCATTTCTGCAGTCCAAATGCAAATGTTATTTCCAGTTTTGTATGTGTGTGTCTATGTATGTGTGTATTCTTCTATACATTTTCTATGCACTAATGATGTTTCTTCCTTAGTGATTTGTTTTTTTCCAAAGAAGCTTAAAACATTGAAAATCCAAATGTATTTGTTAACAATTATTTTCTGCCATGAAATCTGCTTCAGGTAAAATTAAATGTTTTTTACATGTGACACTTTTCTGATCTGGGCAAAGGCAGTATCCATGAAGAGGTATACACAATGAAGATGAAAGCATTTTTGGACTAACTCTTTTCCTGATTTTGTCTGCTAAAGAAAAGCAAAGTTTTTTAGACAGGATGTATTATGTGTGAAAAGGTAGAAAAATAGCTCCTTTCTTTCAGGGGCTCTTTAATGTATACTCTGTACCTTCTATACATAAGTGGCCACATTGCACACAGAGCTACATGACATGTAGTTGAAGGGGTATAGACAGCTTTTATTTGAGACTAGCGATTAGAAATAGAGCATTTACCTGATAAATAGTCTTTAATGCTCACAGGAGGCAAATAACAATGTTTAAAACTGAGTTTTTGTTTACCTGTTTAAGAAAATTTGTTGGGAATTTTGGTAAGGAATTTTTGTTTGTTTAATTGTGAAATGATTTTAAATAGACTTATGAACTGTAATTGCTACAAACACCCCTTGCCCAATGTCATGTGTATGCATTTTCTTTTGCAAATAAAATAGAGTTTATTAGTAAGTTAAATCAAATTCATGGATAGCTCACACAGAAATCCTATCTTCCAGTTTAGGAAAGATATGCTTTATTAAAAGTCATATTTTGGTGAGTGTCCTCAACATTTATTGGCATGATAGAGTTTGTAGAAAACAATGGAAAACTTTTTTGTTCCCCATGAATATACAAAATGGGGGATGGTGTAATAAATACAAGTAGTGCTAAAATCTGTACCTTAAATATAACTGCATATGCTTTGTTTTTAGTCCTTGTACTAGATAGTTTGCTACCTTTTGTTTTAAGCATCAGAAATGAATCAGTTTTTAAATTTGCATCTCAAACGTAAACTAGAGAGACAGAATGTATAATATTTCCTGAAATTATGAAGCTTATTCTGTATTCTAAACATGCTTTGTAAAATAAGTGAGGAGAAATTCTTTAAACTTAATTATTAACAAAATTGTTCAACTCTAAGGCTCTGGCTCATATATACATATATTTATTTATTATATGCATAACAATATTACAGACATCTATATATAATATATATTATGTGTAAATAAAATTAAAATAGTATCTTCTCATATCTTGCACCCAAATATTGGTGCACATTTGGAATTTGTGTACATGGGAATAATCCAATGTAAAAAATTTTAAATTTCATTTCTATCTTTGGAAAGGGTATGTACTATCTAATTTTTATTTGTCATATATCTATCCATCATCCATATTGTGGTTAATGGACTCTGGAAAATGTTCTTTTTTTCTTTCTGGAGAATATTCTTAATTCCATGTATGTTAATTATCCTAGAGATATTAGGATTAAATGAAGATCATTTTTTTTTAAAGTAGGTTCCGCACCCAGCATAGAGCCAAATTCAGGGCTTGAACTCACATCCCTATAGATCAAGACCCGAACTGAGATGCTTAGTTGGATGCTTAACTGACCGAACCATCCAGGTGCTCCTAGGAATAAATGGAGATCATTTAAGACGAGATTTCTGACTTAAAATTTTAAAATAAATTGTTTCTATCACATTATTTAATAAAAATTACTTGCTAGCTACTTAAAATACATAAAATGTACACTAGTATTATATATTCATATATAATATATGAACATATATATGAATATGATAAACTAAGAATAATTCCTGGTGTCTTTTTTTTTTTTTCTTTAAGAACAAAACTATTTCTAAAAGGTCAAGGAACTTCATTCAAATCGTTCCAATTTTTTGTCTCCTGTGGAACAATTACTTAAGAACACTCTCAGTGAGTCATCAACCAAGAGTGTACTTGATTGACCAAAATAAGAGAAGACATTTGGTGTTGTGCAAAGAACATAGACCTAGGTCTTATATGGAATAACATATCCAGGACTAGGAAGAGTTAGGATGAGAATTCTAGTGAATTTTGAATTGGTAGAGATTCTAATTGTTCAAATTTTAAAAGAAAATACCATGTCAGAGTAAAGGAGTTGAATAAAAGCTAAATAAACTGATCTAAATTACCCACATGAAATGGTAACAATGTTTTGGGAGTGTAGAAACTAAATCTATTTAGAGGAAAACTTGGATTGGGGTTTCTGGGTGGCTCAGTCAGTTAAGCGTTTGCCTTCAGCTCAGGTCATGGTCTCAAGGTCCTAGGACTGAGCTCTACATCAGGCTCCCTGTTCACAGGGAAGTCAGCTTCTTTCTCTGCCTCTTCACTTGCTTGTGCTCTCTCTCCATCAAATAAATAAAATATTTTTTTTTTAAAGAAGAAAAGTTTGGCTTTTAGAAGCTTAGAATCCTCTAAACAATAGAAAGTATTAAGCAATCTCTTTTCTGGAAGAGTATGTGGAAGAAACAATATAATTTACTAGCAGGACAAGGGACGATGTACTTGGTATGGGGAGCTCAGTCTAGATCAAATGAATAGGATGATATCTGCTCACCAACAAATAAAAAAACCCAAATCAAAAGAAAAGAAAAGAAAAAAAAAAAACAATTTATAAAGGAAAACCATCCGGCTGGATCCAACTATGAAGAGACGAATTTCGAACCAAAACTGAAGGAACAGGCCTGGAACCCACAAGATGTATGCTGATGATTCTGGAGAACATTTCAGTTTGGTCATGGCTAAAGACCATGTAAAGGTGTGAAGTTTAAATTTACATGATCACTGAGGTGTAGAAATCCTAAGCTACAGAATTAATGAAAACACTTGGCTTGTGCCAATAAAGAAATCACAAACTCAAAAAATTTAAGTGCAGTGACTGAAATGATAGAAATATATAATTTTCATTCCAAAACACATGATCAATTCAAAAGAAGATAAGAAAATAAAGAAATTAAAATTTTGGTTAATGTAAAAATTAATGTAATAATAACAAATTTAAATATATTTGAAATCATATTAAATAAAAATATTTGCTCATCAGACAAAATCCAGAGTCTCAAGCTGGTATACAAATATATATACATATACACAAATGCACATATATGCACATGACAGAACTAAATGCAATGTCACAAAAATGTTGAGAAAAAGGGAGAAAGGGAGATAGCCCATATTTTATTGATTTTTGGAAGAGCTTTGTTATGGGTTGAATTGTGTTTCCCCAAAATTTACAGGTTAAGTCCTGACCCTCAATACCTTAAAATGCGACCTTATTTAGAGAGAAATTTTATATAGACTAAGAGAATGGGTCCTAATGCAATATGACTGGTTTCCTTATGAAAAGGAGAAATTTGGGGATGGATACACAGATACACACAGGGAGAACACACTGGGAATATGAAAACAGCCCATCTATAGGCTAAGGAGAGAGGCCTAGGGCACATCCTTTCCCCACAGCCTCAGGAGCAACCAACTCTGCCATACCTTGATCTGTGAGCCCATGTACTTCTGTTATTTAAGCTAGCTGGATTGTGGTACTCAGTTACAATAGCCCTTGAAAACTAATACAGGGTGATTATGGTCATTCAATAGTGATGAAGAAAAAAGTCATCAGAAAAGTACAATCCTGCATCTATATACACATAAAACATCATAATGTTCACATTAAAAATAATTTATAAAATATAATTTGCAAATCTATAATTAATTACTGCTCTTTTCCAGATTTTCATATGCTTCTCTCAGAAACTGACATATCAAGCAGACAAAAGGTAGTCAGTATTTGAACAGTACGGATAACAAACTTGAGCTAATGGTCATATTTGCAATCTTGCCTCTAACAGTAAGAGAATACATACTCTTTAAAGTTCTATATGAAACATATTAAAAAATTGACTTCTGGTTACACAGAATACTTCAACAAACTGCAATAATTTAGTGGTATTTTCTAGACCATGCTACCTCAGTAACAGTGCAATCAAAAATAAGGAAAAATAAGGGGAAATTATAGTATATATATATACATATACATCAACAAAAAATTTAGAATGGATATTATAGAAATATTTAGAATATATCCAAAACTAAAAAGAAAAAAATATTATACATTAAAACTTGTGGAAAGCAGCTAAAATTGTGAAGTATGATCGGGTGTTAAGCAATAGTTTACTTTGATCTCATGTAAATGGTTTCAGTTTTTAGCCGCTGATATCTCCTCTGACCAGAAGTAATCACAGAACCCCTAATATATAGGACTATTATTTATAGATTGCATCACTGTTGACATGTAGGGTAAAGGTGACAAAGAAAAATATTTAAAAAAAGGTGTGAATCTTGGAATTTTTATAAAAATGATGTCCTTTATTACCCTTGTGTATTGGCAGTTGTTGGGGTTATACAAATACTTGATGGGTACTTGATCAAATAGGATGCTTCGGATTGTTCATTGCCTTGGACCCACCTCCCTGTTGAGGTATCACTGTTTTTGTGAATGACAAGAGACTTTAAATGATACTTTTAAAAATCAGGAGATGATGATGGCTAAAGATCTGGTGGCATGGAGCTAGTGTCTTAAAAAAGAATCTTTGAAAATAACTCAGTGATGCTTCTTAGAGCCTCATGTTGTTCCAAATGTTAATACAGAAAGTAAAGGATGTACAAACAAAAATAGAAAAAAAAAGTCTCATAAAACAACTTATTGAATAGCATATAAAATAAGCATTAGGAGCAATGTTTCTTTCTTGATATATACACCAAACATAAATTATGAGTCTATATAGATGCATGCATGTAGATAGATAGATAGATAGCCTCAGAGTCTAGTTTGACATTTCTCACCTATGGAACTATAATTTTTGTAATGCCTAATTAAAGGATACAAGACAGAAATTTAAAGGAAAATCCTAAACAATTTTTGGTTAAGACCACTCTCTACTCTCCTCTTATATTTAACTAGAATGAGATTTCATCATTTATTTAAAATAATCCAGATAAGAAAATTAAGATATCTGAGTCTTTAGGCATTATTTTGTTATTGTTTTTATAAAGAACAGTTTTTGTATTAGTTGTTATAAACATTTCCATATCCTTTTATACTTGTTAGAATTGGGATTTATTATTTTTATATGAAAACAGGGTCAGTAAAAAATAAACTCTTAGTTGTAGATTCATTAGTTTATATATCATGACTGACGGTGTTTTGAAAAATTTAAAGGAGTCAATGCACTTTGAATTGCTAGAATTGTATTTCTCATCAATCACTAAAATACATATTTTTTAATGCAAGCCATTACCTTCACATTTACTTCATGTTAAAGTTCTCTGACATTCATGAATTCTTCCAATCTCTCTCTTATGCTCCTACACATTTTTCTCAAAGGCAATTCCCCTTTATGTAAGTTAACTAAAATCATTTCTCTTAATAAATATATGTCCAGTATAGTAAGCTATGGAGAAGATACTAATTGTTTCTCATTAAAAGAATTCCCATGATATCAATAGGTGTTCTGCAATCTTAAAAAAAAAAATATATATATATATATATATATATATATAGACCATGATTAATTTATTCAATACCCTACTATTTCTAAGTGGCAAGGTGTTCTAAACAATGATTTTATTGGACTAAAAATAAAATAAACAATGATTCTGTTGAACTAAATGAATGCAAAACTCATTTATTAGACACAGAATATATGTGTTTCTTGAAAAGTATTCAACGTTATTAACTTTCTTGACAATGAATGAAAGATTCAGTGGTCTTCTAGTCATTGCTGGAGATTCTTATATAAGCAAACAAAGGATGAAATCGTTATGAAATATGAGCTAGTTTTTTGAGGTTTGTTTGTTTGTTTGTTTTTTAAAGATTTTATTTATTTATTTGACAGACAGAGATCACAAGTAGGCAGAGAGGCAGGCAGAGAGAGGGGGAAGCAGGCTCCCTGCTGAGCAGAGAGCCCGATGCAGGGCTCAATTCCAGGACCCTGGGATCACGACCAGAGCTGAAGGCAGAGGCTTAACCCACTGAGCCACCCAGGTGCCCGTTTGTTTGTTTTTGTATCACAATGGGTGAGTGGTTCTTTTACACAATTAGCTTCAGGCAAAAAAGATATAGTTTTGTGCTTTAAAACTGAAATAAATATGCACTATGAAATCCAGGAATGGTAAAGGGTCTTAAGAAGCAATTTTCTGCTGAAGCGCAATTTGAATCCATGTGTCATTACGTTAACAGCTCAGAAATTACAGGAGCTAACACACCACACTGGCATTAGGACTGCCCATGGCAGTTAGAGATGGAGTGGCTCTGCTTCAAAAACCTGAGCTGACCTGTAAATAAGAAGTCATGCTGACTTTGATCCCCAGGGGGTATTCCAAGTAGTATTGTGCTCTACAGGCAACAGCAACAATGCTAGTTTCAAAACCCACTGTCATTTTGGGAGACCACCCACAGTGCTTTTACCATCTTCTAACTTTATTTACAAAGGAAGTTATACTGCAAAACCAAGCCATGGTCATTTCATAGTGTAACGAAGGATCTCAATTTCAAAAGCAAAAAAAAAAAAAAAAAAAAAAAATTATCTAGTTAATATAGAACAACAAAATTTCTGAGAATCCAAAAGTTTTAATTATTCAAAGATTGGAGTGAGGGACTTAAGGAAGCTTGTTTTATTTGATATTGTTAACAAATGATGTAAAACCAGACCTATGACAGATATAATGAGGATAAACCCTAAATGACCTGGGAGTATAAAGGCCAGGACAAAAAACTTGTCACAGAGCCTGGGGACTGCCCCCTTTCCAAAATAGAGATAGGATGGAAATTGGATTTTGTATCCTTTAGCATAGTGAAATGGATACAGAAAATCAAGTCTATACTGGAGGTCAGTCACCAACAAACATTAAAAATAGAAGCAAGCAAGGGGAATCAATACTCAATAAATTAGGACCCAGAAATGAAGATGAAGAGGTATGGGGAAAGGCAAATGTGTGTATTTATAATATATGTGTTTCTAAGTATTGTTTTGATAAATATCAGTATGGAATTGTCATGCCTAAAGTACCTGTTTTCGTTCTCACAGCACATTATTAATATTCTTTTATACAAAGAAGTTTGCAATAGATGTGACTGCATTATGGCTACATGATAGAACTCATCTACTTTATATTATAGTCTGAAGTTTGTATCACTTTATTACCTGACACCGAAACAGAAAATAGGTTCAAATTTACCTAAAATGTAATAGTAAAATCAAACAAAAAATGGTACATAAAAATTGCTTAACTATAAAATTAAGCAGTATGAATAAACCATAGATATTTGGTAGCAGTACATTTTTTTAATTGATGAAAGGAAGTTGTTTTTTTTTTTAACTAACATATAATGTATTATTTGTTTCAGGGGTACAGGTCTGTGATTCATCCGTCTTAGACAATTCATAGCACTTACCATAGTACATACTCTCCCCAATGTCCATCCCTCAGCCATCTCATCCCTCCTACCCTCCCACTCCCTCTAGCAACCTTCAGTTTGTTTCCTGAGATTAAAAGTCTCTTGTGGTTTGTTTCTCTCTCTCTGGTTTCATCTTGTTTCATTTTTCCCTCCCTTCCCCTATGATCCTCTGTCTTGTTTTTTGAATTCTTCATATCAGTGAGATCATGATACTTGTCTGTCTCTAATTGACTTATTTCACTTAGTGTAATACCCTCTAGTTCCATCCACTTCATTGTAAATAGCAAGATTTTTTTTTTCTTGAAGGCGGCATAATATTCCATTGTGTATATATACCACATCTTCTTTATCCATTCATCTATTGAGGGACACCTAGGGTCTTTCCATAGTTTGGCTATTGTGGACATAGCTGTATCAGTAAATTTTTAAAAAATGTGTTCCTTGTTATTTAGGGAGCTGACTCAGTAACATACTCACTTTAAGTTTAGTCTAAAAACTTAATCAAAGACAGTGATTTTCAGTTTGGATTCCAAAAACAAGCAAAGAAACAAACATGCATAAAAAAAAGGATCCAACTCTACTCTGTCTAGAGGACCCTCACTTTATAATCAAAAATACAAAGAAGTTTAAAGTAAAAAGATAGGAAAGATATACTATGAAAACAGGAACAAGAGATTTCCAGTGGCTATACTAATAACAGATAAAATAGGTACTAAAACAAAAAAAAGTTACTAGACATGATAGAAATATTCTCAAATCCATTGGGAGAATATCATCATTAGAAAGACATACAAAACTGAAAAACCAGCCTTAAATCATATGAGGGAAAACAGAAAAAATCAGGGAAGAAATAGACAATTCAACAATAGTTGGAGATTTTAATACCTCACTTTCAATAATGGGTTGAACAATTAGACAATATATCAACAAGACTATGGAATATTTTAGGGGTGCCTGGGTTGCTCAGTCATTAGGCGTCTGTCTGCCTTCAGCTTGGGTCATGATCCCAGGGTCCTGGGATTGAGCCCAGCATTGGGCTCCCTGCTCGGCAGGAAGCTTGCTTCTCCCTCTCCCACTCTCCCTGCTTGTGTTCCCTTCCTCATTGTGTCTCTCTCTGTCAAATAAATAAATAGAATCTTAAAAAAAAAAAAGGAATATGGAATATTTTAAAAGTAGTATAAACCAACTAGAGCTAACAGAATCAGTAAATACAATGTACCACCAGCCTAATACACATTCTCTTCAAGCACACAGGGAACATTTCCAGGACAGATCATGTGCTCACCAAAAAACAAGGCTCAATAAATTTATAATGATTGAAATCATATAAAATATGATCTATGATCACAATGGATTGATATTAGAAATCAATAATGGAAAAATAGTTGGGACATTTAAAAATAGGTGGAAATTTTTAAATAACACATTGTTAAATAGCCAGTAAGTATAGAAGAAATTACAAGAAAAACTACTTTGACATTAATAAATGAAAACAAAGCAAGTCAAGACAATGCAGTGCAGATAGATTTGTGGTTATAGGGAAATTAAAGAGCTGTAAATGCCTATATCAATAATGAAAATATATCTCAACTCAATAACCTAATCTCCTATTTTAAGAAAATGAAAAAAGAGGAAGAGAAATTAATGAAGTAAAGAACAGAAAAACAATAGGTGTAATAAACAACACCAAAGTTAGTTATTTAGAAAGATTAATATAACTGGCAGACTTTTGCTATACCAAAAAAAAAAAAAAGAAAGAAAGAAAGAAAGAAAGAAAGAAAAAGAGAGACAGAACATTCAAATTATCAGTATTATAAAGAAAGAGAAAGTACTACCATCAAACAGAAATATAAGGGATTCTAAGGGGATGTTATGGATAACTGTGTGACATAAAATTATATAACTAGGTGAAAGAGAAAACTGCTAGACTCACTACCAAAACTAACTCAAGAAGAAACAGAAAATCTAAGTAGAACCAACACAAATAGATTTATTGATTGATAGATTGATTGATTAAAGATTTTATTTATTTATTTGACAGAGATCACAAGTAGGCAGAGAGGCAGGCAGAGAGAGGGGTGGGGGAGAAGCAGGCTCTCTGCTGAACAGAGAGCCTGACGTGGGGCCCGATCCCAGGACCCCAAGATCATGACCCAGCCACAGGCAGAGGCCTAACCCACTGAGCCACCCAGGCGCCCCAAATAGAAAGATTTCATTAGTACTTTAACAAACTGCCTACAAAGGAAAGTCCAGGCTCAGGTAGCTTCACTGGTGTGTTCTCACAAACACTTAAAGAGTTGGCAGGAATTTGGCATGTGCTCTTTCCCAAAATACAAGAGTTGGGAATACTTTCAAACATATTCTATGAAGCCAATATTACTCTATTACTCGAAATGAAATCCAGACAAAGACACAATAACCAAAGACCACTGTCTTTCATGGATATAGATGTAAAAATCCTCAACCAAATACTAGCATATATATATATAAGGTTATATATCACAGCCAAGTGGGATTTATCCCAAGAATGCAAGGTTGGTTTAACATCTGAAAATCAATTAATGTAACACACTATACTAATAGAATAAAGGACAAAAAAAGCCCAAACCACATGACTTACTTCATTATATGCAGAAATAACATTTGACAAAATCCCATACCATTTCATGATAAAAACCTTCAATAAATTAAGACTAGAAGGAAACTTTCTCAACTGACAAAGGGTATCTATGAAAAACCAAGAGCTAACATCATATTAAATGGTTTTCCTTTAAGATCAGGGAAGGTTATCCATTCACTACTTCTATTCAGTTATGTGTTAGAATTTCTAGCCAAGGCACTAAAGCAAGGAAAAAAAAATAGCTTGGAAAAGGAGCAAAAGTATCTCTATTTGAAGAAGATATGATCTCACATACATAAAATGTTATGGAATCTACTAACAATTACTAGAAATAATAAATACATTCATCAAGGTTGTAAGAATACTGGATCAGTATATAAAAATCACTAGTATTCCTATAGACTAGCAAGAAGTAAAGGGAAAGTGAATTAAGGAAAGTGTTCTATTTTTTGTAATTAAAAAAGAATAAATACTTAGCAATAAATTAACAAAGGAACTTAAAATTTCTTTTAATCTGGAAATGATGCATTGTTTGAAGAAGTAAGATGGAAAGACATTCCTCATTTATGGATCAGAGAATTAATATTAAGATGGTAACAGTTGTCAATATGATGTACAGAGATGTATGCAGGTCATCTCAGGTGAGAAAATCACAATGAACAGAGAAGAAAATCATGAATGTGTTCAGAGCACAATGAGTAGGTCACTTTGGCAAGAATAATCACGTGGATAGAGGAACTTCAGGAGACAAAGGGGGGCCTAAATTTTGAATAATCTTAAATGCCAGTCATAGAAGGCGGAATTTAATTCTTTAGGCCATGACAGTTTTGTTTTCAAGCAAGCAGGTGAAATTATCAGTGCTTTAGGAATTTATCTCTGGAGAACATGTGCAAATTGAATAGGAGAACAAAGGACTGGAGGCAATAAATATAAAATGTAATGAAAGTTATAGTCACAGTGAACTTAGACCACTCCATTTTAACTGTTCTAGGCTCTGCTGTCCGATATGGTAGCCACTAGCCATGTATGGATATATAAATTTAAATTAATTAAATAATATTAAAATTTTAATTCCTCAGTTGCAGTAACCACATTTCAAGCAGTTATTCAACTGTAGCTAGTAGCTACCGTTTTAGACAGTGCAGATAAAGAACATTTCTATCACAAAGAAAGTTATAACAAACAGAACTATAAAGAAGCTTATCTCTTGATTCTATGGATCCATGTTTTATACTTGGGGTATATTATGTAAAGACAGAATGGGTGTAAACCAGAAAAAAGAGGGCTCCGGGCCCAAATGGCACTCTTTCGGAGCTGATCCAGTGGCAAATAAAAGGTACTAACTGGATTCCTGGCATAAAATAATGTGACTTTGAACTGGAGTCATAAAGAAAAAAATGGAAGTAATATGCAATTGTAAGAGATATTTGAAGGAAAAATAACAGAAACTAATCCTTATAAATCAACTAGCCTGGCTAGTGAAAAGATTATTTACTTACTCTTTAAGTTAAAAATATCTGTTTGTGGGGCGCCTCGGTGGCTCAGTGGGTTAAGCCTCTGCCTTTGGCTCAGGTTATGATCTCAGGGTCCTGGATCAAGCCCCATATCAGGCTCTCTGCTCAGCAGGGAGCCTGCTTCTGCCTCTCTCTCTCTGCTTGCCTCTCTGCCTGCTTGTGATCTGTCTGTCAAATAGATAAATAAAATCTTTTAAAAAAAATCTGTTTGTGAGCAGCATTTAGCCTTAATTATAGTTGACCATTGAACAACATGCAGGTTGGGGTGTCAAACCCCCTGCAGTCAAAAACTCATGCATGACTTTTGACTAACCCAAAACTTAACTACTAATAGCCTACTATTGGCCAGAAAACTTACTGATAACAGACAGTTAGCTAGCTAAAAAAAAGAAAATGTTATAAAGAAAAACAGAAGGAAGAGAAAATATATTTACAGTACCATACTGCAAAAAAAGAAATCTGCTTTTCGTCCCTTTTATTAGAAAACCAAGACACAGAACTCCCTGTGCCCTACAGATTTCTGATTTTATTGGCTAGTACCATGCCACCTGACCACCCCAACTTCAAGGAAGCCTTGGAAATATGAGTGTTTAGCTTTCACAGTTTCTGCAGTGGGATGGCTTCATAGGAGAAAGAGGTTATGATCAAAGGACCTTCAGTCTCTGCTACATGTACATCAATATCTCCTATGAGTCAGAATTATAATAATTATTGAAGAAATTATTCAAGAATTGATAAGGTGTACAAGTTAAACCAATTATTTTGCTTTTGAGCATCCTTTAGTTGTATTGAGAAGGTGCTATCTGACAGATATATGTGTATTTTATGCTTTTATTATAGAAATAATGGTACATTTTAGCTATTTTAGTTCTTTTCTTCCCTCAAGAATGTCAAATGAGCAGATATCAGTGTCAACAGACAGTAAAATTGGATTGAATGACCAAAAAGTAACAATTGATTTTTACATAAAAGTAGATTAGTACTATTGAGCTTTATTTTGTTCTGTGTATTATTCATGGCTAGAAGTTATTTATGCTTCTATATCATGAAAAAGTGGATGGAGAAAACACTGAAAATAACTACTTGAAACAAACATATGATATATGGTAAAACTGAATCAACTCTGATAATGCATCACAATATTTTCTTTTCTTTTTTTTTATGATCTACTTGCTTTTATTTTTTATTTTTTTTTTTCAAATTTGAATATGAACTTTCATTTATTTATTTATTTATTTTTTTTTATAAACATATATTTTTATCCCCAGGGGTACAGGTCTGTGAATCGCCAGGTTTACACACTTCACAGCACTCACCATAGCACATACCCTCCCCAATGTCCATAATCCCACCCCCCCTCCCAATCCCCCTCCCCTCATCAACCATCAGTTTGTTTTGTGAGATTAAGAGTCACTTATGATTTGTCTCCCTCCCAATTCCATCTTGTTTCATTTACTCTTCTCCTACCCCCTTAACCCCCCATGTTGCATCTCCTCTGCCTCATATCAGGGAGATAATATGATAGTTGTCTTTCTCTGATTGACTTATTTCACTAAGCATGATACCCTCTAGTTCCATCCACGTCATCGCAAATGGCAAGATTTCATTTCTTTTGATGGCTGCATAGTATTCCATTGTGTATATATACC